>NC_088397.1:95207795-95235295 GCF_034236695.1 Oncorhynchus nerka | reverse complement strand
GATGAACCCATAGAGCCATGTGGTAGGAGGTGAACCCATAGTCATGTGGTAGGAGGTGAACCCATAGAGTCATGTCTGGTAGGAGGTGAACCCATAGAGTCATGTCTGGTAGGAGGTGAACCCATAGAGCCATGTGGTAGGAGGTGAACCCATAGAGTCATGTGGTAGGAGGTGAACCCATAGAGCCATGTGGTAGGAGGTGAACCCATAGAGTCATGTGGTAGGAGGTGAACCCATAGAGTCATGTGGTAGGAGGTGAACCCATAGAGCCATGTGGTAGGAGGTGAACCCATAGAGTCATGTGGTAGGAGGTGAACCCATAGAGCCATGTGGTAGGAGGTGAACCCATAGAGCCATGTGGTAGGAGGTGAACCCATAGAGTCATGTCTGGTAGGAGGTGAACCCATAGAGTCATGTCTGGTAGGAGGTGAACCCATAGAGCCAGAGCCATGTCTGGTAGGAGGTGAACCCATAGAGCCATGTGGTAGGAGGTGAACCCATAGAGCCATGTCTGTCTGGTAGGAGGTGAACCCATAGAGTCATGTCTGGTAGGAGGTGAACCCATAGAGTCATAGAGTCTGGTAGGAGGTGAACCCATAGAGCCATGTGGTAGGAGGTGAACCCAGAGCCATGTGGTAGGAGGTGAACCCATAGAGTCATGTGGTAGGAGGTGAACCCATAGAGCCATGTCATGTAGGAGGTGAACCCATAGAGTCATGTCTGGTAGGAGGTGAACCCATAGAGTCATGTGGTAGGAGGTGAACCCATAGAGCCATGTGGTAGGAGGTGAACCCATAGAGTCATGTGGTAGGAGGTGAACCCATAGAGCCATGTGGTAGGAGGTGAACCCATAGTCATGTGGTAGGAGGTGAACCCATAGAGTCATGTCTGGTAGGAGGTGAACCCATAGAGTCATGTCTGGTAGGAGGTGAACCCATAGAGCCATGTGGTAGGAGGTGAACCCATAGAGTCATGTGGTAGGAGGTGAACCCATAGAGCCATGTGGTAGGAGGTGAACCCATAGAGTCATGTGGTAGGAGGTGAACCCATAGAGCCATGTGGTAGGAGGTGAACCCATAGAGTCATGTGGTAGGAGGTGAACCCATAGAGCCATGTGGTAGGAGGTGAACCCATAGAGCCATGTGGTAGGAGGTGAACCCATAGAGTCATGTCTGGTAGGAGGTGAACCCATAGAGTCATGTGGTAGGAGGTGAACCCATAGAGTCATGTCTGGTAGGAGGTGAACCCATAGAGTCATGTCTGGTAGGAGGTGAACCCATAGAGCCATGTCTGGTAGGAGGTGAACCCATAGAGCCATGTGGTAGGAGGTGAACCCATAGAGTCATGTCTGGTAGGAGGTGAACCCATAGAGTCATGTCTGGTAGGAGGTGAACCCATAGAGTCATGTCTGGTAGGAGGTGAACCCATAGAGCCATGTGGTAGGAGGTGAACCCATAGAGCCATGTGGTAGGAGGTGAACCCATAGAGTCATGTGGTAGGAGGTGAACCCATAGAGCCATGTGGTGAACCCAGGAGGTGAACCCATAGAGTCATGTGGTAGGAGGTGAACCCATAGAGCCATGTCTGGTAGGAGGTGAACCCATAGTCATGTGGTAGGAGGTGAACCCAGCCATGTGGTAGGAGTCATGTCTGGTAGGAGGTGAACCCATAGAGTCATGTCTGGTAGGAGGTGAACCCATAGAGCCATGTGGTAGGAGGTGAACCCATAGAGTCATGTGGTAGGAGGTGAACCCATAGAGCCATGTGGTAGGAGGTGAACCCATAGAGTCATGTGGTAGGAGGTGAACCCATAGAGCCATGTGGTAGGAGGTGAACCCATAGAGTCATGTGGTAGGAGGTGAACCCATAGAGCCATGTGGTAGGAGGTGAACCCATAGAGTCATGTCTGGTAGGAGGTGAACCCATAGAGTCATGTCTGGTAGGAGGTGAACCCATAGAGCCATGTCTGGTAGGAGGTGAACCCATAGAGCCATGTCTGGTAGGAGGTGAACCCATAGAGCCAGACCCATAGAGCCATGTCTGGTAGGAGGTGAACCCATAGAGAGTCATGTCTGGTAGGAGGTGAACCCATAGAGTCATGTCTGGTAGGAGGTGAACCCATAGAGCCATGTGGTAGGAGGTGAACCCATAGAGCCATGTGGTAGGAGGTGAACCCATAGAGTCATGTGGTAGGAGGTGAACCCATAGAGCCATGTGGTAGGAGGTGAACCCATAGAGCATGTGGAAGGAGAGGTGAACCCATAGAGTCATGGTAGGAGGTGAACCCATAGAGCCATGTGGTAGGAGGTGAACCCATAGAGTCATGTGGTAGGAGGTGAACCCATAGAGCCATGTGGTAGGAGGTGAGTCATGTGGTAGGAGGTGAACCCATAGAGTCATGTCTGGTAGGAGGTGAACCCATAGAGTCATGTCTGGTAGGAGGTGAACCCATAGAGCCATGGTAGGAGGTGAACCCATAGAGTCATGTGGTAGGAGGTGAACCCATAGAGCCATGTGGTAGGAGGTGAACCCATAGAGTCATGTGGTAGGAGGTGAACCCATAGAGCCATGTGGTAGGAGGTGAACCCATAGAGTCATGTGGTAGGAGGTGAACCCATAGAGTGAACCCATAGAGTCATGTCTGGTAGGAGGTGAACCCATAGAGTCATGTCTGGTAGGAGGTGAACCCATAGAGCCATGTGGTAGGAGGTGAACCCATAGAGCCATGTGGTAGGAGGTGAACCCATAGAGCCATGTGGTAGGAGGTGAACCCATAGAGTCATGTGGTAGGAGGTGAACCCATAGAGCCATGTGGTAGGAGGTGAACCCATAGAGTCATGTGGTAGGAGGTGAACCCATAGAGCCATGTGGTAGGAGGTGAACCCATAGAGCCATGTGGTAGGAGGTGAACCCATAGAGTCATGTCTGGTAGGAGGTGAACCCATAGAGTCATGTCTGGTAGGAGGTGAACCCATAGAGCCATGTGGTAGGAGGTGAACCCATAGAGCCATGTCTGGTAGGAGGTGAACCCATAGAGTCATGTCTGGTAGGAGGTGAACCCATAGAGTCATGTCTGGTAGGAGGTGAACCCATAGAGCCATGTGGTAGGAGGTGAACCCATAGAGTCATGTCTGGTAGGAGGTGAACCCATAGAGTCATGTCTGGTAGGAGGTGAACCCATAGAGTCATGTCTGGTAGGAGGTGAACCCATAGAGCCATGTGGTAGGAGGTGAACCCATAGAGCCATGTGGTAGGAGGTGAACCCATAGAGTCATGTGGTAGGAGGTGAACCCATAGAGCCATGTGGTAGGAGGTGAACCCATAGAGTCATGTGGAAGGAGGTGAACCCATAGAGTCATGTGGTAGGAGGTGAACCCATAGTCATGTGGTAGGAGGTGAACCCATAGAGTCATGTCTGGTAGGAGGTGAACCCATAGAGTCATGTCTGGTAGGAGGTGAACCCATAGAGCCATGTGGTAGGAGGTGAACCCATAGAGTCATGTGGTAGGAGGTGAACCCATAGAGCCATGTGGTAGGAGGTGAACCCATAGAGCAATGTGGAAGGAGGTGAACCCATAGAGTCATGTGGTAGGAGGTGAACCCATAGAGCCATGTGGTAGGAGGTGAACCCATAGAGTCATGTGGTAGGAGGTGAACCCATAGAGCCATGTGGTAGGAGGTGAACCCATAGAGTCATGTGGTAGGAGGTGAACCCATAGGAGGTGAACCCATAGAGTCATGTGGTAGGAGGTGAACCCATAGAGTCATGTCTGGTAGGAGGTGAACCCATAGAGTCATGTGGTAGGAGGTGAACCCATAGAGCCATGTGGTAGGAGGTGAACCCATAGAGTCATGTGGTAGGAGGTGAACCCATAGAGCCATGTGGTAGGAGGTGAACCCATAGAGTCATGTGGTAGGAGGTGAACCCATAGAGTCATGTGGTCATGTGGTAGGAGGTGAACCCATAGAGTCATGTCTGGTAGGAGGTGAACCCATAGAGTCATGTCTGGTAGGAGGTGAACCCATAGAGCCATGTGGTAGGAGGTGAACCCATAGAGTCATGTGGTAGGAGGTGAACCCATAGAGCCATGTGGTAGGAGGTGAACCCATAGAGTCATGTGGTAGGAGGTGAACCCATAGAGCCATGTGGTAGGAGGTGAACCCATGTGGTAGAGGTGAACCCATGTGGTAGGAGGTGAACCCATAGAGTCATGTCTGGTAGGAGGTGAACCCATAGAGTCATGTCTGGTAGGAGGTGAACCCATAGAGCCATGTCTGGTAGGAGGTGAACCCATAGAGCCATGTGGTAGGAGGTGAACCCATAGAGCCATGTCTGGTAGGAGGTGAACCCATAGAGTCATGTCTGGTAGGAGGTGTAGAGTCATGTCTGGTAGGAGGTGAACCCATAGAGCCATGTGGTAGGAGGTGAACCCATAGAGTCATGTGGTAGGAGGTGAACCCATAGAGCCATGTGGTAGGAGGTGAACCCATAGAGCCATGTGGTAGGAGGTGAACCCATGTGGTAGGAGTGAACCCATGTGTGGTAGGAGGTGAACCCATAGGAGTGAACCCATAGAGTGGTAGGAGGTGAACCCATAGAGCCATGTGGTAGGAGGTGAACCCATAGAGCCATGTGGTAGGAGGTGAACCCATAGAGTCATGTCTGGTAAGAGGTGAACCCATAGAGTCATGTCTGGTAGGAGGTGAACCCATAGAGCCATGTCTGGTAGGAGGTGAACCCATAGAGCCATGTGGTAGGAGGTGAACCCATAGAGCCATGTCTGGTAGGAGGTGAACCCATAGAGTCATGTCTGGTAGGAGGTGAACCCATAGAGTCATGTCTGGTAGGAGGTGAACCCATAGAGCCATGTGGTAGGAGGTGAACCCATAGAGCCATGTGGTAGGAGGTGAACCCATAGAGTCATGTGGTAGGAGGTGAACCCATAGAGTCATGTGGTAGGAGGTGAACCCATAGAGTCATGTGGTAGGAGGTGAACCCATAGAGTCATGTCTGGTAGGAGGTGAACCCATAGAGCCATGTGGTAGGAGGTGAACCCATAGAGTCATGTGGTAGGAGGTGAACCCATAGAGCCATGTGGTAGGAGGTGAACCCATAGAGCCATGTGGTAGGAGGTGAACCCATAGAGCCATGTGGTAGGAGGTGAACCCATAGAGTCATGTGGTAGGAGGTGAACCCATAGAGCCATGTCTGGTAGGAGGTGAACCCATAGAGCCATGTCTGGTAGGAGGTGAACCCATAGAGTCATGTCTGGTAGGAGGTGAACCCATAGAGTCATGTCTGGTAGGAGGTGAACCCATAGAGTCATGTCTGGTAGGAGGTGAACCCATAGAGCCATGTGGTAGGAGGTGAACCCATAGAGCAATGTGGAAGGAGGTGAACCCATAGAGTCATGTGGTAGGAGGTGAACCCATAGAGCCATGTGGTAGGAGGTGAACCCATAGAGTCATGTGGTAGGAGGTGAACCCATAGAGCCATGTGGTAGGAGGTGAACCCATAGTCATGTGGTAGGAGGTGAACCCATAGAGTCATGTCTGGTAGGAGGTGAACCCATAGAGTCATGTCTGGTAGGAGGTGAACCCATAGAGCCATGTCTGGTAGGAGGTGAACCCATAGAGCCATGTGGTAGGAGGTGAACCCATAGAGTCATGTCTGGTAGGAGGTGAACCCATAGAGTCATGTCTGGTAGGAGGTGAACCCATAGAGCCATGTCTGGTAGGAGGTGAACCCATAGAGTCATGTGGTAGGAGGTGAACCCATAGAGCCATGGTAGGAGGTGTAGAGGAGGTGAACCCATAGTCATGTGGTAGGAGGTGAACCCATAGAGTCATGTCTGGTAGGAGGTGAACCCATAGAGTCATGTCTGGTAGGAGGTGAACCCATAGAGCCATGTGGTAGGAGGTGAACCCATAGAGTCATGTGGTAGGAGGTGAACCCATAGAGCCATGTGGTAGGAGATGAACCCATAGAGTCATGTGGTAGGAGGTGAACCCATAGAGCCATGTGGTAGGAGGTGAACCCATAGAGCCATGTGGTAGGAGGTGAACCCATAGAGTCATGTCTGGTAGGAGGTGAACCCATAGAGTCATGTCTGGTAGGAGGTGAACCCATAGAGCCATGTGGTAGGAGGTGAACCCATAGAGTCATGTGGTAGGAGGTGAACCCATAGAGCCATGTGGTAGGAGGTGAACCCATAGAGTCATGTGGTAGGAGGTGAACCCATAGTCATGTGGTAGGAGGTGAACCCATAGAGTCATGTCTGGTAGGAGGTGAACCCATAGAGTCATGTCTGGTAGGAGGTGAACCCATAGAGCCATGTGGTAGGAGGTGAACCCATAGAGTCATGTGGTAGGAGGTGAACCCATAGAGCCATGTGGTAGGAGGTGAACCCATAGAGTCATGTGGTAGGAGGTGAACCCATAGAGCCATGTGGTAGGAGGTGAACCCATAGAGTCATGTGGTAGGAGGTGAACCCATCATGTGGTAGGAGGTGAGCCATGTGGTAGGAGGTGAACCCATATAGTCATGTGGTAGGAGGTGAACCCATAGAGCCATGTGGTAGGAGGTGAACCCATAGAGTCATGTGGTAGGAGGTGAACCCATAGAGTCATGTCTGGTAGGAGGTGAACCCATAGAGTCATGTCTGGTAGGAGGTGAACCCATGTCTGGTAGAGGTGAACCCATAGAGCCATGTCTGGTAGGAGGTGAACCCATAGAGCCATGTGGTAGGAGGTGAACCCATAGAGCCATGTCTGGTAGGAGGTGAACCCATAGAGTCATGTCTGGTAGAGGGGAGGTGAACCCATAGAGTCATGTGAACCCATAGAGCCATGTGGTAGGAGGTGAACCCATAGAGCCATGTGGTAGGAGGTGAACCCATAGAGTCATGTGGTAGGAGGTGAACCCATAGAGTCATGTGGTAGGAGGTGAACCCATAGAGTCATGTGGTAGGAGGTGAACCCATAGAGTCATGTCTGGTAGGAGGTGAACCCATAGAGCCATGTGGTAGGAGGTGAACCCATAGAGTCATGTGGTAGGAGGTGAACCCATAGAGCCATGTGGTAGGAGGTGAACCCATAGAGTCATGTGGTAGGAGGTGAACCCATAGAGCCATGTGGTAGGAGGTGAACCCATAGAGCCATGTGGTAGGAGGTGAACCCATAGAGTCATGTGGTAGGAGGTGAACCCATAGAGTCATGTCTGGTAGGAGGTGAACCCATAGAGTCATGTGGTAGGAGGTGAACCCATAGAGTCATGTGGTAGGAGGTGAACCCATAGAGTCATGTCTGGTAGGAGGTGAACCCATAGAGTCATGTGGTAGGAGGTGAACCCATAGAGTCATGTCAGACTGGGTGGGACTTCATGTTATGACGTTATACTACGTCTACAATATTCAGATCACAGATGGGAACTGTGGATATTAAACCAAATACCTTTTCAGACAGTAGTTACAGCCGCTGTATAGACTAGCCCAGTGATCAGATTAACAACCACACACACACACACACACACCCAAACAGACACTAAATAACTACATATACACACACACACAACCATGTACACACGCATAGTTGCCACACTAGACATTTCAGAAACCTGCCTAAGCCTCGATTGACCCGAGTCACCAGACTGAGTGTCCCTGTTGCAAAGATTTAATATCAGGTGTCAGAAAGCATCACCAACCGTGTGAACCAAAGAATCACTTCAGGACAGACAACATCATTTATTTTTAATTGAACCTTTATTTAACTAGCAGTGATGATGTCATAATGATTTTCTGTGATCTCTGCAAAGAGTTGGATAAAATGCCCATTCATTTTTATTTCACAATTTCATAAATCAACTTCTCAATTTCTTATTTGTTCAAATGTTCAAGGAAATGTTAAAGACAAAAACATCTTGTTGTAATTTCAGACAGCACGTGTGAATACGGTACACAGAGATCCAGATTGAACAGACAAGTGAACCTTTTCTCACATGGAGGCCATCTGCAGGCTTTACAAACTATTGGAGGATTTAAAGGAAGATAAATAATTAAACTTCAAATCATATGATAAATGCACACTTTCATCCCAGTCTGTATCACAGCTATAGACTGGGGTGTGTATGTGTGAACAGACTGGCCCATAAAAACCCATCAGATTGTAAGGGGCTTGTTTACGGTCTAATAACATCTACCCAGACCTGTTCGACACAGCTCCCCCCCCTCCCCCATCTTTCTCCCTCTCTCCATCGGTCTCTCCACCCCCCCCCATCTTTCTCCCTCTCTTCATCGGTCTCTCCCCCCATCTTTCTCCCTCTCTCCATTGGTCTCTCCACCCCCCCCCATCTTTCTCCCTCTCTCCATTGGTCTCTCCCCCCCCTCTCCATCGGTCTCTCCACCCCCCATCGTTTCTCCCTCGCTCCATCGGTCTCTCCACGTCCCCCCCTCCTCCCCATCTTTCTCCCTCTCTCCATCGGTCTCTCCCCCTCCCCCATCTTTCTCCCTTTCTCCATCGGTCTCTCCACCCCCCCCCCTCCCCCCATCTTTCTCCCCCTCTCTCCATCGGTCTCTCCACCCCCATCTTTCTCCCTTTCTCCATCGGTCTCTCCACCCCCCCCCCCATCTTTCTCCCTCTCTCCATCGGTCTCTCCACACCCCCCCCCCCATCTTCATCGGTCTCTCCCCCCCATCTTTCTCCCTCTCTCCATCGGTCTCTCCACCCCCCATCTTTCTTTCTTTCTCCCTCTCTCCATCGGTCTCTCCCCCATCTTTCTCCCTCTCTCCATTGGTCTCTCCACCCCTCCCCCATCTTTCTCCCTCTCTCCTCCATCGGTCTCTCCACCCCCATCTTTCTTTCTTTCTCCCTCTCTCCATCGGTCTCTCCCCCCCCATCTTTCTCCCTCTCTCCATCGGTCTCTCCACCCCCCATCTTTCTTTCTTTCTCCCTCTCTCCATCGGTCTCTCCACCCCCCATCTTTCTTTCTTTCTCCCTCTCTCCATCGGTCTCTCCACCCCCCATCTTTCTCCCTCTCTCCATCGGTCTCTCCACCCCCCCCATCTTTCTTTCTTTCTCCCTCTCTCCATCGGTCCCCCCCCATCTTTCTCCCTCTCTCCATTGGTCTCTCCCCCCCCTCTCCATCGGTCTCTCCACGCCCCCTCCCCCCATCGTTCTCCCTCTCTCCATCGGTCTCTCCACCCCCCCCCTCCTCCCCATCTTTCTCCCTCTCTCCATCGGTCTCTCCACGCCCCCCCATCTTTCTCCCTCTCTCCATTGGTCTCTCCACCCCCCCATCTTTCTCCCTCTCTCCATCGGTCTCCCCCCCCATCTTTCTCCCTCTCTCCATTGGTCTCTCCACCCCCCCATCTTTCTCCCTCTCTCCATCGGTCTCTCCCCCCATCTTTCTCCCTCTCTCCATCGGTCTCTCCCCCCCATCTTTCTCCCTCTCTCCATCGGTCTCTCCCCCCCCATCTTTCTCCCTCTCTCCATCGGTCTCTCCCCCCATCTTTCTCCCTCTCTCCATCGGTCTCTCCACCCCCCCCATCTTTCTCCCTCTCTCCATCGGTCTCTCCCCCCCCATCTTTCTCCCCCCCCATCTTTCTCCCTCTCTCCATCGGTCTCCCCCCCCATCTTTCTCCCTCTCTCCATCGGTCTCTCCACCCCCCATCTTTCTCCCTCTCTCCATCGGTCTCTCCACCCCCCCATCTTTCTCCCTCTCTCCATCGGTCTCTCCACCCCCCCCCATCTTTCTCCCTCTCTCCATCGGTCTCTCCACCCCCCCATCTTTCTCCCTCTCTCCATCGGTCTCTCCACCCCCCATCTTTCTCCCTCTCTCCATCGGTCTCTCCACCCCCCCATCTTTCTTTCTTTCTCCCTCTCTCCATCGGTCTCTCCGTCTCTTCGAAACCAAACCACAGAAATATCCTCCTCCATTCCTCGGGGGCAAACTGTCATTAAAGCCCAAGTTCTTAACTGTTCTAGAATGCCTTGTTACTTCCTTTGTTGAAGTAGCCAACAGTCACCGATTCGAACATTATTCAGAATAAGTGAATGTGTGGTTTCCCCTGAAATGACCCTCAGTGTTTCTGGTTGAGGAAGGGAATAAGTGAATGTGTGGTTTCCCCTGAAATGACCCTCAGTGTTTCTGGTTGAGGAAGGGAATAAGTGAATGTGTGGTTTCCCCTGAAATGACCCTCAGTGTTTCTGGTTGAGGAAGGGAATAAGTGAATGTGTGGTTTCCCCTGAAATGACCCTCAGTGTTTCTGGTTGAGGAAGGGAATAAGTGAATGTGTGGTTTCCCCTGAAATGACCCTCAGTGTTTCTGGTTGAGGAAGGGAATAAGTGAATGTGTGGTTTCCCCTGAAATGACCCTCAGTGTTTCTGGTTGAGGAAGGGAATAAGTGAATGTGTGGTTTCCCCTGAAATGACCCTCAGTGTTTCTGGTTGAGGAAGGGAATAAGTGAATGTGTGGTTTCCCCTGAAATGACCCTCAGTGTTTCTGGTTGAGGAAGGGAATAAGTGAATGTGTGGTTTCCCCTGAAATGACCCTCAGTGTTTCTGGTTGAGGAAGGGAATAAGGAATGTGTGGTTTCCCCTGAAATGACCCTCAGTGTTTCTGGTTGAGGAAGGGAATAAGTGAATGTGTGGTTTCCCCTGAAATGACCCTCAGTGTTTCTGGTTGAGGAAGGGAATAAGTGAATGTGTGGTTTCCCCTGAAATGACCCTCAGTGTTTCTGGTTGAGGAAGGGAATAAGTGAATGTGTGGTTTCCCCTGAAATGACCCTCAGTGTTTCTGGTTGAGGAAGGGAATAAGTGAATGTGTGGTTCCCCTGAAATGACCCTCAGTGTTTCTGGTTGAGGAAGGGAATAAGTGAATGTGTGGTTTCCCCTGAAATGACCCTCAGTGTTTCTGGTTGAGGAAGGGAATAAGTGAATGTGTGGTTTCCCCTGAAATGACCCTCAGTGTTTCTGGTTGAGGAAGGGAATAAGTGAATGTGTGGTTTCCCCTGAAATGACCCTCAGTGTTTCTGGTTGAGGAAGGGAATAAGTGAATGTGTGGTTTCCCCTGAAATGACCCTCAGTGTTTCTGGTTGAGGAAGGGAATAAGTGAATGTGTGGTTTCCCTGAAATGACCCTCAGTGTTTCTGGTTGAGGAAGGGAATAAGTGAATGTGTGGTTTCCCCTGAAATGACCCTCAGTGTTTCTGGTTGAGGAAGGGAATAAGTGAATGTGTGGTTTCCCCTGAAATGACCCTCAGTGTTTCTGGTTGAGGAAGGGAATAAGTGAATGTGTGGTTTCCCCTGAAATGACCCTCAGTGTTTCTGGTTGAGGAAGGGAATAAGGAATGCATTTTTTTTTAAAGGGGCTTACACCAACATTGACTGTTATTTTTATTCAGGTACTGCAGATGTGAATGAACACAGGCTGTCAATAGTTGTTTTTAAGCTGCTTGTCAATCACATGTATTGACATGTAATTATGTGAATAGTTACCGGAATGTTCCATGTCAATGGTACACTAGACATTACGTAGGTAGTCAGCAGCTCCAGACCTCTCCTCTCTCTGGCTGGTAGTCTCTTCAAACAGTCAGTATCTCCAGACCTCTCCTCTCTCTAGCTGGTAGTCTCTTTAGTCAGTTCCTCCAGACCTCTCCTCTCTCTCTGGCTGGTAGTCTCTTCAGTCAGTATCTCCAGACCTCTCCTCTCTCTCTGGCTGGTAGTCTCTTCAGTCAGCAGCTCCAGACCTCTCCTCTCTCTGGCTGGTAGTCTCTTCAAACAGTCAGTTCCTCCAGACTTCTCCTCTCTCTCTAGCTGGTAGTCTCTTTAGTCAGTTCCTCCAGACCTCTCCTCTCTCTCTGGCTGGTAGTCTCTTCAGTCAGTATCTCCAGACCTCTCCTCTCTCTCTGGCTGGTAGTCTCTTTAGTCAGTTCCTCCAGACCTCTCCTCTCTCTCTGGCTGGTAGTCTCTTCAGTCAGTATCTCCAGACTTCTCCTCTCTCTCTAGCTGGTAGTCTCTTTAGTCAGTTCCTCCAGACCTCTCCTCTCTCTCTGGCTGGTAGTCTCTTCAGTCAGTATCTCCAGACCTCTCCTCTCTCTCTGGCTGGTAGTCTCTTCAGTCAGCAGCTCCAGACCTCTCCTCTCTCTGGCTGGTAGTCTCTTCAAACAGTCAGTTCCTCCAGACCTCTCCTCTCTCTCTGGCTGGTAGTCTCTTCAGTCAGCAGCTCCAGACCTCTCCTCTCTCTGGCTGGTAGTCTCTTCAAACAGTCAGTTCCTCCAGACCTCTCCTCTCTCTAGCTGGTAGTCTCTTCAGTCAGTATCTCCAGACCTCTCCTCTCTCTCTGGCTGCTAGTCTCTTCAGTCAGTATCTCCAGACCTCTCCTCTCTCTCTGGCTGGTAGTCTCTCAAACAGTCAGTATCTCCAGACCTCTCCTCTCTCTCTGGCTGGTAGTCTCTTCAGTCAGTTCCTCCAGACCTCTCCTCTCTCTCTGGCTGGTAGTCTCTTCAGTCAGTATCTCCAGACCTCTCCTCTCTCTCTGGCTGGTAGTCTCTTCAGTCAGTATCTCCAGACCTCTCCTCTCTCTCTGGCTGGTAGTCTCTTCAGTCAGTTCCTCCAGACCTCTCCTCTCTCTCTGGCTGGTAGTCTCTTCAAACAGCCAGTATCTCCAGACCTCTCCTCTCTCTGTGGCTGGTAGTCTCTTCAGTCAGTATCTCCAGACCTCTCCTCTCTCTCTGGCTGGTAGTCTCTTCAGTCAGTATCTCCAGACCTCTCCTCTCTCTCTGGCTGGTAGTCTCTTCAAACAGTCAGTATCTCCAGACCTCTCCTCTCTCTGTGGCTGGTAGTCTCTTCAGTCAGTATCTCCAGACCTCTCCTCTCTCTCTGGCTGCTAGTCTCTTCAGTCAGTATCTCCAGACCTCTCCTCTCTCTCTGGCTGGTAGTCTCTTCAGTCAGCAGCTCCAGACCTCTCCTCTCTCTGGCTGGTAGTCTCTTCAAACAGTCAGTTCCTCCAGACTTCTCCTCTCTCTCTGGCTGGTAGTCTCTTTAGTCAGTTCCTCCAGACCTCTCCTCTCTCTCTGGCTGGTAGTCTCTTCAGTCAGTATCTCCAGACTTCTCCTCTCTCTCTAGCTGGTAGTCTCTTTAGTCAGTTCCTCCAGACCTCTCCTCTCTCTCTCTGGCTGGTAGTCTCTTCAGTCAGTATCTCCAGACCTCTCCTCTCTCTCTGGCTGGTAGTCTCCAGACCTCTCCTCTCTCTGGCTGGTAGTCTCCAGACCTCTCCTCTCTCTCTGGCTGGTAGTCTCTTCAAACAGTCAGTATCTCCAGACCTCTCCTCTCTCTCTGGCTGGTAGTCTCTTCAGTCAGTTCATCCAGACCTCTCCTCTCTCTCTGGCTGGTAGTCTCTTCAGTCAGTTCCTCCAGACCTCTCCTCTCTCTCTGGCTGGTAGTCTCTTCAGTCAGTATCTCCAGACCTCTCCTCTCTCTCTGGCTGGTAGTCTCTTCAGTCAGTTCCTCCAGACCTCTCCTCTCTCTCTGGCTGGTAGTCTCTTCAGTCAGTTCCTCCAGACCTCTCCTCTCTCTCTGGCTGGTAGTCTCTTCAGTCAGTATCTCCAGACCTCTCCTCTCTCTCTAGCTGGTAGTCTCTTCAGCCAGTATCTCCAGACCTCTCCTCTCTCTCTGGCTGGTAGTCTCTTCAGTCAGTATCTCCAGACCTCTCCTCTCTCTCTGGCTGGTAGTCTCTTCAGTCAGTATCTCCAGACCTCTCCTCTCTCTCTGGCTGGTAGTCTCTTCAGTCAGTATCTCCAGACCTCTCCTCTCTCTCTGGCTGGTAGTCTCTTCAGTCAGTATCTCCAGACCTCTCCTCTCTCTCTGGCTGGTAGTCTCTTCAGTCAGTATCTCCAGACCTCTCCTCTCTCTCTGGCTGGTAGTCTCTTCAAACAGTCAGTATCTCCAGACCTCTCCTCTCTCTGTGGCTGGTAGTCTCTTCAGTCAGTATCTCCAGACCTCTCCTCTCTCTCTGGCTGGTAGTCTTTTCAAACAGCCAGTATCTCCAGACCTCTCCTCTCTCTCTGGCTGGTAGTCTCTTCAGTCAGTATCTCCAGACTTCTCCTCTCTCTCTAGCTGGTAGTCTCTTTAGTCAGTTCCTCCAGACCTCTCCTCTCTCTCTCTGGCTGGTAGTCTCTTCAGTCAGTATCTCCAGACCTCTCCTCTCTCTCTGGCTGCTAGTCTCTTCAGTCAGTATCTCCAGACATCTCCTCTCTCTCTGGCTGGTAGTCTCTTCAGCCAGTATCTCCAGACCTCTCCTCTCTCTGTGGCTGGTAGTCTCTTCAGCCAGTATCTCCAGACCTCTCCTCTCTCTCTGGCTGGTAGTCTCTTCAGCCAGTATCTCCAGACCTCTCCTCTCTCTGGCTGGTAGTCTCTTCAGCCAGTATCTCCAGACCTCTCCTCTCTCTCTGGCTGGTAGTCTCTTCAGTCAGTATCTCCAGACCTCTCCTCTCTCTCTGGCTGGTAGTCTCTTCAGCCAGTATCTCCAGACATCTCCTCTCTCTCTGGCTGGTAGTCTCTTCAGCCAGTATCTCCAGACTTCTCCTCTCTCTCTGGCTGGTAGTCTCTTCAGTCAGTATCTCCAGACCTCTCCTCTCTCTCTGGCTGGTAGTCTCTTCAGCCAGTATCTCCAGACTTCTCCTCTCTCTCTGGCTGGTAGTCTCTTCAGTCAGTATCTCCAGACCTCTCCTCTCTCTGTGGCTGGTAGTCTCTTCAAACAGCCAGTATCTCCAGACCTCTCCTCTCTCTCTGGCTGGTAGTCTCTTCAGTCAGTATCTCCAGACCTCTCCTCTCTCTCTGTCTACCAGGCCACATCAGCCTAGTCTAAATCCCTCTGTCTGTGTGTCTGTCTACCAGGCCACATCAGCCTAGTCTAAATCCCTCTGTCTATGTGTCTGTCTACCAGGCCACATCAGCCTAGTCTAAATCCCTCTGTCTATGTGTCTGTCCACCAGGCCACATCAGCCTAGTCTAAATCCCTCTGTCTATGTGTCTGTCCACCAGGCCACATCAGCCTAGTCTAAATCCCTCTGTCTGTGTGTCTGTCTACCAGGCCACATCAGCCTAGTCTAAATCCCTCTGTCTATGTGTCTGTCCACCAGGCCACATCAGCCTAGTCTAAATCCCTCTGTCTGTGTGTCTGTCTACCAGGCCACATCAGCCTAGTCTAAATCCCTCTGTCTGTGTGTCTGTCTACCAGGCCACATCAGCCTAGTCTAAATCCCTCTGTCTGTGTGTCTGTCCACCAGGCCACATCAGCCTAGTCTAAATCACTCTGTCTGTGTGTCTGTCCACCAGGCCACATCAGCCTAGTCTAAATCCCTCTGTCTGTGCGTCTGTCTACCAGGCCACATCAGCCTAGTCTAAATCCCTATGTCTATGTGTCTGTCCACCAGGCCACATCAGCCTAGTCTAAATCCCTCTATGTGTCTGTCCACCAGGCCACATGAGCCTAGTCTAAATCACTCTGTCTATGTGTCTGTCTACCAGGCCACATCAGCCTAGTCTAAATCCCTCTGTCTATGTGTCTGTCCACCAGGCCACATCAGCCTAGTCTAAATCCCTCTGTCTGTGTGTCTGTCCACCAGGCCACACCAAGCAGCAGCATGTCACCACAACAATAACTTGTCTTTCTCTCAGAGTCAGACTGACATATTCTATAACGCTGACAGATCTCTCTCTGGAGCAACGGACTGTAGCAACTATATGGTGAATGAGTAACCAGGCTAGCCTAGTCCCAGCAACTATAAGGTGGATGGATGAGTAACCAGGCTAGCCTAGTCCCAGCAACTATAAGGTGGATGAGTAACCAGGCTAGCCTAGTCCCAGCAACTATAAGGTGGATGAGTAACCAGGCTAGCCTAGTCCCAGCAACTATAAGGTGGATGAGTAACCAGGCTAGCCTAGTCCCAGCAACTATAAGGTGGATGGATGAGTAACCAGGCTAGCCTAGTCCCAGCAACTATAAGGTGGATGAGTAACCAGGCTAGCCTAGTCCCAGCAACTATAAGGTGGATGAGTAACCAGGCTAGCCTAGTCCCAGCAACTATAAGGTGGATGGATGAGTAACCAAGCTAGCCTAGTCCCAGCAACTATAAGGTGGATGAGTAACCAGGCTAGCCTAGTCCCAGCAACTATAAGGTGGATGAGTAACCAGGCTAGCCTAGTCCCAGCAACTATAAGGTGGATGAGTAACCAGGCTAGCCTAGTCCCAGCAACTATAAGGTGGATGGATGAGTAACCAGGCTAGCCTAGTCCCAGCTACTATAAGGTGGATGGATGAGTAACCAGGCTAGCCTAGTCCCAGCAACTATAAGGTGGATGGATGAGTAACCAGGCTAGCCTAGTCCCAGCAACTATAAGGTGGATGGATGAGTAACCAGGCTAGCCTAGTCCCAGCAACTATAAGGTGGATGGATGAGGAACCAGGTTAGCCTAGTCCCAGCAACTATAAGGTGGATGAGTAACCAGGCTAGCCTAGTCCCAGCAACTATAAGGTGGATGAGTAACCAGGCTAGCCTTGTCCCAGCAACTATATGGTGGATGGAAGAGTAACCAGGCTAGCCTAGTCCCAGCAACTATAAGGTGGATGAGTAACCAGGCTAGCCTAGTCCCAGCAACTATAAGGTGGATGGATGAGGAACCAGGCTAGCCTAGTCCCAGCAACTATAAGGTGGATGGATGAGTAACCAGGCTAGCCTTGTCCCAGCAACTATATGGTGGATGGAAGAGTAACCAGGCTAGCCTAGTCCCAGCAACTATAAGGTGGATGAGTAACCAGGCTAGCCTAGTCCCAGCAACTATAAGGTGGATGGATGAGGAACCAGGCTAGCCTAGTCCCAGCAACTATAAGGTGGATGAGTAACCAAGCTAGCCTAGTCCCAGCAACTATAAGGTGGAAGGATGAGTAACCAAGCTAGCCTAGTCCCAGCAACTATAAGGTGGATGGATGAGAGACCAGGTTAGCCTAGTCCCAGCAACTATAAGGTGGATGAGTAACCAGGCTAGCCTAGTCCCAGCAACTATAAGGTGGATGAGTAACCAAGCTAGCCTAGTCCCAGCAACTATAAGTTGGATGGATGAGTAACCAGGCTAGCCTAGTCCCAGCAACTATAAGGTGGATGAGTAACCAAGCTAGCCTAGTCCCAGCAACTATAAGGTGGATGGATGAGTAACCAAGCTAGCCTAGTCCCAGCAACTATAAGGTGGATGGATGAGAGACCAGGTTAGCCTAGTCCCAGCAACTATAAGGTGGATGAGTAACCAGGCTAGCCTAGTCCCAGCAACTATAAGGTGGATGAGATACCAGGCTAGCCTTGTCCCAGCAAATATAAGGTGGATGGATGAGGAACCAGGCTAGCCTAGTCCCAGCAACTATATGGTGGATGAGTAACCAGGCTAGCCTAGTCCCAGCAACTATAAGGTGGATGAGTAACCAGGCTAGCCTAGTCCCAGCAACTATAAGGTGGATGAATGAGTAACCAGGCTAGCCTAGTCCCAGCAACTATAAGGTGGATGAGATACCAGGCTAGCCTAGTCCCAGCAACTATATGGTGGATGAGATACCAGGCTAGCCTAGTCCCAGCAACTATAAGGTGGATGAGATACCAGGCTAGCCTAGTCCCAGCAACTATAAGGTGGATGAGTAACCAGGCTAGCCTAGTCCCAGCAACTATAAGGTGGATGAGAGACCAGGTTAGCCTAGTCCCAGCAACTATATGGTGGATGAGATACCAGGCTAGCCTAGTCCCAGCAACTATAAGGTGGATGAATGAGTAACCAGGCTAGCCTAGTCCCAGCAACTATAAGGTGGATGAATGAGTAACCAGGCTAGCCTAGTCCCAGCAACTATAAGGTGGATGAGTAACCAGGTTAGCCTAGTCCCAGCAACTATAAGGTGGATGAATGAGTAACCAGGCTAGCCTAGTCCCAGCAACTATAAGGTGGATGAGTAACCAGGCTAGCCTAGTCCCAGCAACTATAAGGTGGATGAATGAGTAACCAGGCTAGCCTAGTCCCAGCAACTATAAGGTGGATGAATGAGTAACCAGGCTAGCCTAGTCCCAGCAACTATAAGGTGGATGAGTAACCAGGTTAGCCTAGTCCCAGCAACTATAAGGTGGATGAATGAGTAACCAGGCTAGCCTAGTCCCAGCAACTATAAGGTGGATGAGTAACCAGGCTAGCCTAGTCCCAGCAACTATAAGGTGGATGAATGAGTAACCAGGCTAGCCTAGTCCCAGCAACTATATGGTGGATGAGATACCAGGCTAGCCTAGTCCCAGCAACTATAAGGTGGATGAGTAACCAGGCTAGCCTAGTCCCAGCAACTATAAGGTGGATGGATGAGTAACCAAGCTAGCCTAGTCCCAGCAACTATAAGGTGGATGAGTAACCAGGCTAGCCTAGTCCCAGCAACTATAAGGTGGATGAGATACCAGGCTAGCCTAGTCCCAGCAACTATAAGTTGGATGGATGAGTAACCAGGCTAGCCTAGTCCCAGCAACTATAAGGTGGATGAGTAACCAGGCTAGCCTAGTCCCAGCAACTATAAGGTGGATGGATGAGTAACCAGGCTAGCCTAGTCCCAGCAACTATAAGGTGGATGAGATACCAGGCTAGCCTAGTCCCAGCAACTATAAGTTGGATGGATGAGTAACCAGGCTAGCCTAGTCCCAGCTACTATAAGGTGGATGGATGAGTAACCAGGCTAGCCTAGTCCCAGCAACTATAAGGTGGATGGATGAGTAACCAGGCTAGCCTAGTCCCAGCAACTATAAGGTGGATGGAAGAGTAACCAGGCTAGCCTAGTCCCAGCTACTATAAGGTGGATGGATGAGTAACCAGGCTAGCCTAGTCCCAGCAACTATAAGGTGGATGGATGAGTAACCAGGCTAGCCTAGTCCCAGCAACTATAAGGTGGATGGATGAGTAACCAGGCTAGCCTTGTCCCAGCAACTATAAGGTGGATGGATGAGGAACCAGGCTAGCCTAGTCCCAGCTACTATAAGGTGGATGGATGAGTAACCAGGCTAGCCTAGTCCCAGCAACTATAAGGTGGATGGATGAGTAACCAGGCTAGCCTAGTCCCAGCAACTATAAGGTGGATGGATGAGTAACCAGGCTAGCCTAGTCCCAGTAACTATAAGGTGGATGGATGAGTAACCAGGCTAGCCTAGTCCCAGCTACTATAAGGTGGATGGATGAGTAACCAGGCTAGCCTAGTCCCAGCTACTATAAGGTGGATGGATGAGTAACCAGGCTAGCCTAGTCCCAGCAACTATAAGGTGGATGGATGAGATACCAGGCTAGCCTAGTCCCAGCAACTATAAGGTGGATGGATGAGTAACCAGGCTAGCCTAGTCCCAGCAACTATAAGGTGGATGGATGAGTAACCAGGCTAGCCTAGTCCCAGCAACTATAAGGTGGATGGATGAGTAACCAGGCTAGCCTAGTCCCAGTAACTATAAGGTGGATGGATGA
Source organism: Oncorhynchus nerka (assembly GCF_034236695.1). Classification (NCBI taxonomy): domain Eukaryota; kingdom Metazoa; phylum Chordata; class Actinopteri; order Salmoniformes; family Salmonidae; genus Oncorhynchus; species Oncorhynchus nerka. The sequence continues at coordinate 95,215,778 of NC_088397.1, read as the reverse complement.
GATACCAGGCTAGCCTAGTCCCAGCAACTATAAGGTGGATGTATGAGTAACCAGGCTAGCCTAGTCCCAGCAACTATAAGGTGGATGTATGAGTAACCAGGCTAGCCTAGTCCCAGCTACTATAAGGTGGATGGATGAGATACCAGGCTAGCCTAGTCCCAGCAACTATAAGGTGGATGTATGAGTAACCAGGCTAGCCTAGTCCCAGCTACTATAAGGTGGATGTATGAGTAACCAGGCTAGCACAATACGGCTCAGTTTGGCTCAATAGTGTGAAAAATGTAACTCTCCTACCAGCGGCACTTTGAATGCAGAGGAACACACAGACAGGAGCATCTCAATTCAAACAGTCACTTCCACTTTATCCATGAAATGGTGATGATGTCGTGGAATGTTGTGTGTTCCCAGAGGCTGGTTTTTAAGTCCGAAATTGAGAAATTGAGATGCTGGATTCGTCCAAATAATGTATTCAGTTGCTGGTGTGGGTTTTTGAATAATGCACTAGAGACTAAGAGCCTGTAACAGTACGGCTCAGTGAGTCCAATAGCTCAATGGAATAAGGCCTATTTTATATTGAATACAACTGAATGGAGAGAGACCAGTAGTCTCAATTTTAGTAGATCATTCATACTGTATACAGTGGGGCAAAAAAAAGTATTTAGTCAGCCACCAATTGTGCAAGTTCTCCCACTTAAAAATATGAGAGAGGCCTGTAATTTTCATCATAGGTACACTTCAACTATGACAGACAAAATGAGAAAAAAAATCCAGAAAATCACATTGTAGAATTTTTTATGAATTTATTTGCAAATTATGGTGGAAAATAATCTGAACGTAAGGAGCTACAGAGGGTAGTGGGTACGGCCCAGTACATCACTGGGGCCAAGCTTCCTGCCATCCAGGACCTATATAACAGGAGGTGTCAGAGGAAGGCCCTGAAAATTGTCAGAAACTTCAGTCACCCAAGTTATAGACTGTTTTCTCTGCGTTACCAGAGCACGAAGTCTAGGACCAAAAGGCTCCTCGACAGCTTCCAAGCCATAAGACTAACAATTAATAAAATGGCCACCAGTCAATTTACATTCAACCCTCTGTGACGACCCTCCCACTCTGTCTGCCGTATTCTCTCTGTTATTTCCTTATTAGGATGCTGGTGGGCGGAGTTGGGAGGGTCGTCAGCTACATGGGAAACACCTGGGCCCGGTGTCTCCCAGGATAAATACACCACTTCCCCATTCATGGAGGAGACTCTCTCCATGCAGACACCCTTTGATTGTGTTGTGGTTCTTGGTGGCCGTTTGTTTGTTTGTTTGTTTGTTTGTTTGTTTGTTTGTTTGTTTGTTTGTTTGTTTGTTTGCTTTGGCACCTTTCATCACCCTGCATTATCACATTCATGCATGCAAAACACTCACTTACACTACTGATTACTGATTACACACACCATTGTATATTATACTTAGTTGCTTTAGTTAATAAATACATATTTTGCTACTCCTTATCTCCACGTTGTCTCCCTTTGTTACAGGCTTTGAGCCGGTTCGTGACAAGTGGGGGCTCGTCCGGGATATTTGAACTATTGGTTTGGGAGACCGTGGAGGTACGTGTTTGGTTTGCATATTTTGTTTGATAGGCCCAGTATTGGTTGCCTTTTGTTGTTTGGTTTGTGTGCTGTGTTGGAGAGACTATAATGGTTAGTTTCCAGGCCCTGCCTAGCCTGAACTCTTGTTCTACTTTCTGTTGGGACATCAGTCTGAGGTGAGTAATCTGGTACCTCGGTGGGAGATTTGGGTAGGGTAGTGAAACTTGCTACCCGGAGCTATAGCCTTTTTCCCTGATAGGTTTAGCGACGTGTTTCATTTTTGGAATATGTTGGGCATGGTTAATGTTTGTTATTTTTGTGTGGTGTCTGTGGACTGAGCAGTTGTCTCGGGGGCACATCCGTGGCTTGGTGGAATTTGCCAGCATGCTGGGGAGTTCTATTTCCTTGCCAGCGGGCTACAGTGCGTAAATTCCCACCGCAAATCTGCACGAAGACTAGGGTTGAGTTATTGTAGGTTTTGGGGAAGCTCCGTATCTCATCTCTCTTCTGTGGTACTCGGGGTGATTGTCAATTCTCGGGTTGTGGTCTGGTGTGCTCAGCAGAAGGGAAGAGCCAGAATTTTTTTTTTTTGTGTGATTATGGCGTCTTATGTAGATAAGTTCATTCGCTCTCCATCAGAGGAATTGTTAGATTTAGGTACTAAAGAACATGATATTGACATTGGAGGTGCTGACCCCATTCGTCAGCGCTTCTATAGAGTTTCTTCAGAGAAACTACGTTGTCTGGATGCTGAGGTCAAGTACATGCTGGAGAGTAAGATAGCAGAGCCTTCTTTCTCCAGTTGGGCTTCTCCCTGTATCTTGGTCAGTAAACCGGATGGAACAAACCGTTTTTGTACGGACTACCGTAAGGTAAACAGTGTCACAAAGCCAGATTCATTTCCTCTTCCTCGGATGGAGGACTGTGTTGATCAAGTCGGTGCAGCTAAGTTTGTGAGCAAATTTGACCTGTTAAAGGCTATTGGCAGGTGCCACTGAATGGAGTAGGGCACGTGAAATCTCTGCCTTTATTACACCCTTTGGTCTGTACTCGTATTCAGTTATGAGTTTCGGTCTCGCAATGCACCTGCCACTTTTCAGCGACTTATGAACAGGGTTGTCGCCGGTCTGCCCGGGTGCGCTGTTTATTTGGACGATGTAGTGATCTATGCAGATACTTGGGAAGAACATCTGTCCCGTATTCAAGCCTTGTTCAACGTCTCTGCGGGTCGCCTCACAATCAATCTGGCAAAATGTGAGTTTGCTCAGGCGACCGTTACATACCTTGGAAAAATGGTTGGGCAGGGTGAAGTGCGTCCTGTTCGGGCTAAAGTGGTGGCTATTGATGCTTTTCCACCACCAACTACTAAAAAGGAACTGATGCGTTTCTTGGGCATGATTGGTTATTACCGTAGTTTTTGTAATAATCACATGGTCGCTCCCTTGACAGGTATGCTGAAAGCTAAGGCTGTTTATGTTTGGTCTACTCGTTGTCAACACGCTTTTGAAGAGGCAAAAGGTTGCTTACCTCAACTCCAGTGCTGGCTGCTCCTCGCATGGATTTGTCATTTACCTTGCAGGTGGATGCTAGTCATGTGGGGGCAGGTGCAGTTTTGCTGCAAGCAGATGTGTCTGGGATTGAGAGGCCTGTTAGTTTTTCCAAAAAGTTTAACGATTATCAGTTGAACTATTCGGTTATTGAAAAGGAAGCGCTAGCACTAATTTGGGCACTACAACACTTCGAAGTGTATGTCGGGTCGGGGTAGTACCTATTGTGGTCTACACCGACCATAACCCCTCACTTTTTGAGGTCCATGATGTGTCCAAACCAGAGGATAATGCGATGGTGTTTATTTTACAATCATTCCATCTCAATGTGAGGCACATCCGGGGGACTGAAAACGTGATTGCTGATGCGCTCTCTCGTGCGCCCTGTTCCTAATGTTTACGTGACTGACCATTGTTTCGTATTGTCATGTTCTCTCTGTCCTGTCTGCTCCCTCCTGGTCTTGTTTTCTTCTTTCCTCTTGAGTGTTGCTTCCTGTGCGGAGGTCGCTGAGGTCTGGGGAGGAGGTTGGCTGGGGCGGGTTGTGGGTGTGGGCACGTGGACCCTCGTCGATTTGTGGCGCAGAAGCTGTGTCAATTTGGAACTTAGAGGCTGGTATTTTGTTCCGGGGTCCTTGTTGGTCCCCGGTTTTATGGGGGGGATGTGACGACCCTCCCACTCTGTCTGCCGTATTCTCTCTGTTATTTCCTTATTAGGATGCTGGTGGGCGGAGTTGGGAGGGTCGTCAGCTACATGGGAAACACCTGGGCCCGGTGTCTCCCAGGATAAATACACCACTTCCCCATTCATGGAGGAGACTCTCTCCATGCAGACACCCTTTGTAGATTGTGTTGTGGTTCTTGGTGGCCTTTTGTTTGTTTTTTTTGGCACCTTTCATCACCCTGCATTATCACATTCATGCATGCAAAACACTCACTTACACTACTGATTACTGATTACACACACCATTGTATATTATACTTAGTTGCTTTAGGTAATAAATACATATTTTGCTACTCCTTATCTCCACGTTGTCTCCCTTTGTTACGGGCTTTGAGCCGGTTCGTGACACCTCCATGTATCTTTTTATACTGTTGCTACTCTGTTTATTATATATGCATAGTCACTTCACCCCTATCTACATGTACATATTACCTCTAACCTGTACTACTGTTTATTATATATGCATAGTCACTTCACCCCTATCTACATGTACATATTACCTCTAACCTGTACTACTGTTTATTATATATGCATAGTCACTTCACCCCTATCTACATGTACATATTACCTCTAACCTGTACTACTGTTTATTATATATGCATAGTCACTTCACCCCTATCTACATGTACATATTACCTCTAACCTGTACTACTGTTTATTATATATGCATAGTCACTTCACTATCTACATGTACATATTACCTCTAACCTGTACTACTGTTTATTATCTATAATCACTTCACCCTATCTACATGTACATATTACCTCTAACCTGTACTACTGTTTATTATATATGCATAGTCACTTCACCCCTATCTACATGTACATATTACCTCTAACCTGTACTACTGTTTATTATATATGCATAGTCACTTCACCCCTATCTACATGTACATATTACCTCTAACCTGTACTACTGTTTATTATATATGCATAGTCACTTCACCCCTATCTACATGTACATATTACCTCTAACCTGTACTACTGTTTATTATATATGCATAGTCACTTCACCCCTATCTACATGTACATATTACCTCTAACCTGTACTACTGTTTATTATCTATGCATAGTCACTTCACCCCTATCTACATGTACATATTACCTCTAACCTGTACTACTGTTTATTATCTATAATCACTTCACCCCTATCTACATGTACATATTACCTCTAACCTGTACTACTGTTTATTATATATGCATAGTCACTTCACCCCTATCTACATGTACATATTACCTCTAACCTGTACTACTGTTTATTATATATGCATAGTCACTTCACCCCTATCTACATGTACATATTACCTCTAACCTGTACTACTGTTTATTATATATGCATAGTCACTTCACCCCTATCTACATGTACATATTACCTCTAACCTGTACTACTGTTTATTATATATGCATAGTCACTTCACCCCTATCTACATGTACATATTACCTCTAACCTGTACTACTGTTTATTATATATGCATAGTCACTTCACCCCTATCTACATGTACATATTACCTCTAACCTGTACTACTGTTTATTATCTATAATCACTTCACCCCTATCTACATGTACATATTACCTCTAACCTGTACTACTGTTTATTATATATGCATAGTCACTTCACCCCTATCTACATGTACATATTACCTCTAACCTGTACTACTGTTTATTATCTATGCATAGTCACTTCACCCCTATCTACATGTACATATTACCTCTAACCTGTACTACTGTTTATTATATATGCATAGTCACTTCACCCCTATCTACATGTACATATTACCTCTAACCTGTACTACTGTTTATTATATATGCATAGTCACTTCACCCCTATCTACATGTACATATTACCTCTAACCTGTACTACTGTTTATTATATATGCATAGTCACTTCACCCCTATCTACATGTACATATTACCTCAACTAACCTGTACCCCTGCACACTGACTCGGTACCGGTAACCTCCCTGTATATAGTCTCCACTTTGACTCGGTACCGGTAACCTCCCTGTATATAGTCTCCACTTTGACTCGGTACCGGTACCCCCTGTATATAGCCTCCACATTGACTCTGTACCAGTACCCCCTGTATATAGCCTCCACATTGACTCTGTACCGTAACACCCTGTATATAGCCTCCACATGGACTCTGTACTGGTACCCCCTGTATATAGCCTCCACATTGACTCTATACTGGTGCCCCCTGTATATAGCCTCCACATTGATAGCTGTATATAGTCTCCACATTGACTACCCCCTGTATATAGCCTACTGGTGTACCCCCTGTATATAGCCTCCACATTGACTCTATACTGGTGCCCCCTGTATATAGCCTCCACATTGACTCTGTACCGGTACCCCCTGTATATAGTCTCCACATTGACTCTGTACCGTATTGAGCCATACAGTATGGCCTTTTTTCAAGTGTGGTTTTCCTTTCGGGGGAGATATTTGTCCTGTCTGGAAGTCAGTAAATGCTTTTGGTTTCTCACAAAATATGGGTTTGACCACAGACAAATAACAGGACTTAAGCGGTATGTCAGACTGAATGTGTTTCCAGTTAGAGTCGGAAAGTATTCAGAGCCTTTGACTTGTGTCAAATGGATTAAATTAAACATTTTCCTCATCATTGTACACACAATACCCCATAATGATATCGCAATACCCCATAATGATATCGCAATACCCCATAATGATATCGCAATACCCCACAATGATATCGCAATACCCCACAATGATATCGCAATACCCCATAATGATATCGCAATACCCCATAATGATATCGCAATACCCCATCATGATATCACAATACCCCATCATGATATCGCAATACCCCATCATGATATCGCAATACCCCATCATGATATCGCAATACCCCATAATGATATCGCAATACCCCATAATGATATCGCAATACCCCATAATGATATCGCAATACCCCATAATGATATCGCAATAATGATATCGCAATACCCCATACTGATATCGCAATACCCCATAATGATATCGCAATACCCCATAATGATATCGCAATATCCCATAATGATATCGCAATACCCCAAAATGATATCGCAATACCCCATAATGATATCACAATACCCCATAATGACAAAGTGAAAACAGTTTTTTATTTTTTTATTTATAAAACATAAAAAAACGGAAATACCTTATTTACATAAGTATTCAGACACTTTGCTATAAGACTCGAAATTGAGCTCAGGTGTGTCCTGTTTCCATTGATCAACCTTGAGATGTTTCTACAACTTGATTGGAGTCTACCTGTGGTAAATTCAATTGATTGGACATGATTTGGAAAGGTACTCACCTGTCTATATAAGGTCCCACAGTTGACAGTGCATGTCAGAGCAGAAACCAAGCCATGAGGTTGATGGAATTGTCAGTAGAGCTCCGAGACAGGACTGTGTCGAGGCACAGATCTGGGGAAGGGTACCAAAACATTTCTGCAGCATTGAAGTTCCCCAAGAACACAGTGGCCTCCATCATTCTTAAATGGAAGAAGTTTGCAACCACCAAGACTCTTCCTAGAGCTGGCAGCTCGGCCAAACTGAGCAATCGGGAGAGAAGGGCGGGGAGGCACCCGAGAACCTGATGGTCACTCTTACAGAGCACCAGTGTACCTCTGTAGAGATGGGAGACCCTTCCAGAAGGGCAACCATCTCTGCAGCACTCCACCAATCAGGTCTTTATGGTTGAGTGGCCAGACAGAATTCACTCCTCAGTAAAAAGCACATGACAGCCCATTAAGTTTGCCAAAAGGCACCTAAAGGACTCTGACCATGAAAAACAAGTTTCTCTGGTCTGATGAAACCAAGACGGAACTCTTTGGCCTGAATGCCTTCTGGAGGAAGCCTGGCACCATCCCTATGGTGAAGCATGGTGGTGGCAGCATCATGCTGTGGGGATGTTTTCCACCATCCCTATGGTGAAGCATGGTGGTGGCAGCATCATGCTGTGGGGATGTTTTTCAGTGGCAGCGACTGGGAGACTAGTCAGGATCGAGGGAAAGATTAACGAAGCAAAGTACAGAGAGATGCTTAATGAAAACCTGCTCCAGAGCGCTCAGAACCTCAGACTGGGGCAAAGGTTTACCTTCCAACAGGACAACGACCCTAAGCACACAGC
>NC_088397.1:95162795-95202795 GCF_034236695.1 Oncorhynchus nerka | reverse complement strand
CTCTTTGTCTCTCTCTCTCTCTCTTTGTTCTGGATGGTAGGGGGTCCAGCCCCTAGTGATGTACTGGACCAGGCTCCAGACAGACACATAGTCATAATTCTCCTGTAAATAAAAGCCTGACCCTTTCATCCTGATTGGCCTGCAGCCCTGTCAATCACCCGCCCATGCCAAACAATCAGGGAGCTTGGACTCACTCCAGGGCTCCGCCCTCCACACCTGCAGGTCAGAGCGTGGTTTGGAATACTACACACCATTATAAACGGGGTGGTTCGAGCCCTGAATGCTGATTGGCCTGCAGCCCTGTCAATCACCCGCCCATGCCAAACAATCAGGGAGCTTGGACTCACTCCGGGGCTCCGCCCTCCACACCTGCAGGTCAGAGCGTGGTTTGGAATACTACACACCATTATAAACGGGGTGGTTCGAGCCCTGAATGCTGATTGGCTGATAGCCGTGGTATATCAGACCGTATACCACGGGTATGACAAAACATGTATTTTTTACTGCTCTAATTACGTTGGTAACTAATTATATTTAAGCAATACGGCACCTCGGGGTGTACATCCACCTCTGGCCTGCTCGCCTCCCTACCACTGAGGAAGTACAGTTCCCGCTCAGCCCAGTCAAAACTGTTCGCTGCTCTGGCCCCCCAATGGTGGAACAAACTCCCTCACGACGCCAGGACAGCGGAGTCAATCACCACCTTCCGGAGACACCTGAAACCCCACCTCTTTCAGGAATACCTAGGATAGGATAAAGTAATCCTTCTCACCCCCCCCCCCCCTTAAAAGATTTAGATGCACTATTGTAAAGTGGCTGCTCCACTGGATGTCATAAGGTGAACGCACCAATTTGTAAGTCGCTCTGGATAAGAGCGTCTGCTAAATTACTTAAATGTAAATGTAAATGTTTGTGGTATATCAGCAATATACCACGTCTAAGGGCGTTGCGTCGTGCTTAAGAACAACCCTTAGCCGTGGTAAATTGGCCATATACCACACCTCCTCGGACCTTATTGCTTCAATATACAACCTTTCAATGGAAGCAGCTGTGTATGGTGGTGACAATTAAGACAGTAACGGGCCTCGACATCATGTTCTAACCAGACAACACTGTAGTGAGCAGAACATAGGCAATCAGCATAAATGAGTAACGGGTGCGGCCAATCACAGGCGACCGCTCAGGAGAGTTCCGGCGACCAACCAACCCTTTTTTTTTTTGCAAATCATTCTGGCAGCCTCACCTGTGTGATCGATGACTCCCTCTTCTCTCTGTGTGAGAAACGGCGTCTCGCGGGACTGAAGTAGTAGGAAACACGTAGAAACAGTCTCTACCCAAATCCTTTCTTGAGATACAACTTTTTTTTCTCCTTTTGTCTCATCAATGAGTAATGGTGAAAATAGTGGTGAGAATAAATGGTGAAAATTCCACAGAAACTGCATCCCAAATGACATCGTATTCCCTCCAAAAAAAGGTGCCTATAGGGCTCTGATCAACAATAGTGCATTCATTTTGGGACGTCTGTCAGACACCAAGGTAAAGGTATTGGTGTAGGCTGTTGGCTAACATCTGTCCCATATGATGTAGTTCTTGTCTATTAATGTTCTGTGTTATGTTTTGTGTGAACTAGCTGCTGCTTTCACAACAGCTAATGAGGAAGAAGTGTCTCCAGGTAGGGTCAGTCAGGTAGTAGTATATAGTGAGTCATATCTACAGGTAGGGTCAGTCAGGTAGTAGTATATAGTGAGTCATATCTACAGGTAGGGTCAGTCAGGTAGTAGTATATAGTGAGTCATATCTACAGGTAGGGTCAGTCAGGTAGTAGTATATAGTGAGTCATATCTACAGGTAGGGTCAGTCAGGTAGTAGTATATAGTGAGTCATATCTACAGGTAGGGTCAGTCAGGTAGTAGTATATAGTGAGTCATATCTACAGGTAGGGTCAGTCAGGTAGTAGTATATAGTGAGTCATATCTACAGGTAGGGTCAGTCAGGTAGTAGTATATAGTGAGTCATGTCTACAGGTAGGGTCAGTCAGGTAGTAGTATATAGTGAGTCATATCTACAGGTAGGGCCAGTCAGGTAGTAGTATATAGTGAGTCATATCTACAGGTAGGGTCAGTCAGGTAGTAGTATATAGTGAGTCATATCTATAGGTAGGGTCAGTCAGGTAGTAGTATATAGTGAGTCATATCTATAGGTAGGGTCAGTCAGGTAGTAGTATATAGTGAGTCATATCTACAGGCAGGGTCAGTCAGGTAGTAGTGTGTAGTGAGTCATATCTACAGGTAGGGTCAGTCAGGTAGTAGTATATAGTGAGTCATATCTACAGGTAGGGTCAGTCAGGTAGTAGTATATAGTGAGTCATATCTACAGGTAGGGTCAGTCAGGTAGTAGTATATAGTGAGTCATATCTACAGGTAGGGCCAGTCAGGTAGTAGTATATAGTGAGTCATATCTACAGGTAGGGCCAGTCAGGTAGTAGTATATAGTGAGTCATATCTACAGGTAGGGCCAGTCAGGTAGTAGTATATAGTGAGTCATATCTACAGGTAGGGTCAGTCAGGTAGTAGTATATAGTGAGTCATATCTACAGGTAGGGTCAGTCAGGTAGTAGTATATAGTGAGTCATATCTACAGGTAGGGTCAGTCAGGTAGTAGTATATAGTGAGTCATATCTACAGGTAGGGTCAGTCAGGTAGTAGTATATAGTGAGTAATATCTACAGGTAGGGCCAGTCAGGTAGTAGTATATAGTGAGTAATATCTATAGGTAGGGTCAGTCAGGTAGTAGTATATAGTGAGTAATATCTATAGGTAGGGTCAGTCAGGTAGTAGTATATAGTGAGTCATATCTACAGGTAGGGTCAGTCAGGTAGTAGTATATAGTGAGTCATATCTACAGGTAGGGTCAGTCAGGTAGTAGTATATAGTGAGTCATATCTACAGGTAGGGTCAGTCAGGTAGTAGTATATAGTGAGTCATATCTACAGGTAGGGTCAGTCAGGTAGTAGTATATAGTGAGTCATATCTACAGGTAGGGTCAGTCAGGTAGTAGTATATAGTGAGTCATATCTACAGGTAGGGTCAGTCAGGTAGTAGTGTATAGTGAGTCATATCTACAGGTAGGGTCAGTCAGGTAGTAGTATATAGTGAGTCATATCTACAGGTAGGGCCAGTCAGGTAGTAGTATATAGTGAGTCATATCTACAGGTAGGGTCAGTCAGGTAGTAGTATATAGTGAGTCATATCTACAGGTAGGGTCAGTCAGGTAGTAGTATATAGTGAGTCATATCTACAGGTAGGGTCAGTCAGGTAGTAGTATATAGTGAGTCATATCTACAGGTAGGGTCAGTCAGGTAGTAGTATATAGTGAGTCATATCTACAGGTAGGGCCAGTCAGGTAGTAGTATATAGTGAGTCATATCTACAGGTAGGGTCAGTCAGGTAGTAGTATATAGTGAGTCATATCTACAGGTAGGGTCAGTCAGGTAGTAGTATATAGTGAGTCATATCTACAGGTAGGGCCAGTCAGGTAGTAGTATATAGTGAGTCATATCTACAGGTAGGGCCAGTCAGGTAGTAGTATATAGTGAGTCATATCTACAGGTAGGGCCAGTCAGGTAGTAGTGTATAGTGAGTCATATCTCCAGGTAGGGTCAGTCAGGTAGTATTATATAGTGAGTCATATCTACAGGTAGGGTCAGTCAGGTAGTAGTATATAGTGAGTCATATCTACAGGTAGGGTCAGTCAGGTAGTAGTATATAGTGAGTCATATCTACAGGTAGGGCCAGTCAGGTAGTAGTATATAGTGAGTCATATCTACAGGTAGGGTCAGTCAGGTAGTAGTATATAGTGAGTCATATCTCCAGGTAGGGTCAGTCAGGTAGTAGTATATAGTGAGTCATATCTCCAGGTAGGGTCAGTCAGGTAGTAGTATATAGTGAGTCATATCTCCAGGTAGGGTCAGTCAGGTAGTAGTATATAGTGAGTCATATCTCCAGGTAGGGTCAGTCAGGTAGTAGTGTATAGTGAGTCATATCTCCAGGTAGGGTCAGTCAGGTAGTAGTATATAGTGAGTCATATCTACAGGTAGGGTCAGTCAGGTAGTAGTGTATAGTGAGTCATATCTCCAGGTAGGGTCAGTCAGGTAGTAGTATATAGTGAGTCATATCTACAGGTAGGGTCAGTCAGGTAGTAGTATATAGTGAGTCATATCTACAGGTAGGGTCAGTCAGGTAGTAGTATGTAGTGAGTCATATCTACAGGTAGGGTCAGTCAGGTAGTAGTATATAGTGAGTCATATCTCCAGGTAGGGCCAGTCAGGTAGTAGTATATAGTGAGTCATATCTACAGGTAGGGTCAGTCAGGTAGTAGTATATAGTGAGTCATATCTCCAGGTAGGGTCAGTCAGGTAGTAGTATATAGTGAGTCATATCTACAGGTAGGGTCAGTCAGGTAGTAGTATATAGTGAGTCATATCTACAGGTAGGGTCAGTCAGGTAGTAGTATATAGTGAGTCATATCTACAGGTAGGGTCAGTCAGGTAGTAGTGTATAGTGAGTCATATCTACAGGTAGGGTCAGTCAGGTAGTAGTATATAGTGAGTCATATCTCCAGGTAGGGTCAGTCAGGTAGTAGTATATAGTGAGTCATATCTACAGGTAGGGTCAGTCAGGTAGTATTATATAGTGAGTCATATCTACAGGTAGGGTCAGTCAGGTAGTAGTGTATAGTGAGTCATATCTACAGGTAGGGTCAGTCAGGTAGTAGTATATAGTGAGTCATATCTCCAGGTAGGGTCAGTCAGGTAGTAGTATATAGTGAGTCATATCTACAGGTAGGGTCAGTCAGGTAGTAGTATATAGTGAGTCATATCTCCAGGTAGGGTCAGTCAGGTAGTAGTATATAGTGAGTCATATCTACAGGTAGGGTCAGTCAGGTAGTAGTATATAGTGAGTCATATCTCCAGGTAGGGTCAGTCAGGTAGTAGTATATAGTGAGTCATATCTACAGGTAGGGTCAGTCAGGTAGTAGTATATAGTGAGTCATATCTCCAGGTAGGGTCAGTCAGGTAGTAGTATATAGTGAGTCATATCTCCAGGTAGGGTCAGTCAGGTAGTAGTATATAGTGAGTCATATCTCCAGGTAGGGTCAGTCAGGTAGTAGTATATAGTGAGTCATATCTCCAGGTAGGGTCAGTCAGGTAGTAGTATATAGTGAGTCATATCTACAGGTAGGGTCAGTCAGGTAGTAGTATATAGTGAGTCATATCTCCAGGTAGGGTCAGTCAGGTAGTAGTATATAGTGAGTCATATCTCCAGGTAGGGTCAGTCAGGTAGTAGTATATAGTGAGTCATATCTCCAGGTAGGGTCAGTCAGGTAGTAGTATATAGTGAGTCATATCTCCAGGTAGGGTCAGTCAGGTAGTAGTATATAGTGAGTCATATCTACAGGTAGGGTCAGTCAGGTAGTAGTATATAGTGAGTCATATCTCCAGGTAGGGTCAGTCAGGTAGTAGTATATAGTGAGTCATATCTCCAGGTAGGGTCAGTCAGGTAGTAGTATATAGTGAGTCATATCTACAGGTAGGGCCAGTCAGGTAGTAGTATATAGTGAGTCATATCTACAGGTAGGGTCAGTCAGGTAGTAGTATATAGTGAGTCATATCTCCAGGTAGGGTCAGTCAGGTAGTAGTATATAGTGAGTCATATCTACAGGTAGGGTCAGTCAGGTAGTAGTGTATAGTGAGTCATATCTACAGGTAGGGTCAGTCAGGTAGTAGTGTATAGTGAGTCATATCTACAGGTAGGGCCAGTCAGGTAGTAGTATATAGTGAGTCATATCTCCAGGTAGGGTCAGTCAGGTAGTAGTATATAGTGAGTCATATCTACAGGTAGGGTCAGTCAGGTAGTAGTGTATAGTGAGTCATATCTACAGGTAGGGCCAGTCAGGTAGTAGTATATAGTGAGTCATATCTACAGGTAGGGTCAGTCAGGTAGTAGTGTATAGTGAGTCATATCTCCAGGTAGGGTCAGTCAGGTAGTAGTATATAGTGAGTCATATCTACAGGTAGGGTCAGTCAGGTAGTAGTATATAGTGAGTCATATCTACAGGTAGGGTCAGTCAGGTAGTAGTATGTAGTGAGTCATATCTACAGGTAGGGTCAGTCAGGTAGTAGTATATAGTGAGTCATATCTCCAGGTAGGGCCAGTCAGGTAGTAGTATATAGTGAGTCATATCTACAGGTAGGGTCAGTCAGGTAGTAGTATATAGTGAGTCATATCTCCAGGTAGGGTCAGTCAGGTAGTAGTATATAGTGAGTCATATCTACAGGTAGGGTCAGTCAGGTAGTAGTATATAGTGAGTCATATCTACAGGTAGGGTCAGTCAGGTAGTATTATATAGTGAGTCATATCTACAGGTAGGGTCAGTCAGGTAGTAGTGTATAGTGAGTCATATCTACAGGTAGGGTCAGTCAGGTAGTAGTATATAGTGAGTCATATCTCCAGGTAGGGTCAGTCAGGTAGTAGTATATAGTGAGTCATATCTACAGGTAGGGTCAGTCAGGTAGTATTATATAGTGAGTCATATCTACAGGTAGGGTCAGTCAGGTAGTAGTGTATAGTGAGTCATATCTACAGGTAGGGTCAGTCAGGTAGTAGTATATAGTGAGTCATATCTCCAGGTAGGGTCAGTCAGGTAGTAGTATATAGTGAGTCATATCTACAGGTAGGGTCAGTCAGGTAGTAGTATATAGTGAGTCATATCTCCAGGTAGGGTCAGTCAGGTAGTAGTATATAGTGAGTCATATCTACAGGTAGGGTCAGTCAGGTAGTAGTATATAGTGAGTCATATCTCCAGGTAGGGTCAGTCAGGTAGTAGTATATAGTGAGTCATATCTACAGGTAGGGTCAGTCAGGTAGTAGTATATAGTGAGTCATATCTCCAGGTAGGGTCAGTCAGGTAGTAGTATATAGTGAGTCATATCTCCAGGTAGGGTCAGTCAGGTAGTAGTATATAGTGAGTCATATCTCCAGGTAGGGTCAGTCAGGTAGTAGTATATAGTGAGTCATATCTCCAGGTAGGGTCAGTCAGGTAGTAGTATATAGTGAGTCATATCTACAGGTAGGGTCAGTCAGGTAGTAGTATATAGTGAGTCATATCTCCAGGTAGGGTCAGTCAGGTAGTAGTATATAGTGAGTCATATCTCCAGGTAGGGTCAGTCAGGTAGTAGTATATAGTGAGTCATATCTCCAGGTAGGGTCAGTCAGGTAGTAGTATATAGTGAGTCATATCTCCAGGTAGGGTCAGTCAGGTAGTAGTATATAGTGAGTCATATCTACAGGTAGGGTCAGTCAGGTAGTAGTATATAGTGAGTCATATCTCCAGGTAGGGTCAGTCAGGTAGTAGTATATAGTGAGTCATATCTCCAGGTAGGGTCAGTCAGGTAGTAGTATATAGTGAGTCATATCTACAGGTAGGGCCAGTCAGGTAGTAGTATATAGTGAGTCATATCTACAGGTAGGGTCAGTCAGGTAGTAGTATATAGTGAGTCATATCTCCAGGTAGGGTCAGTCAGGTAGTAGTATATAGTGAGTCATATCTACAGGTAGGGTCAGTCAGGTAGTAGTGTATAGTGAGTCATATCTACAGGTAGGGTCAGTCAGGTAGTAGTGTATAGTGAGTCATATCTACAGGTAGGGCCAGTCAGGTAGTAGTATATAGTGAGTCATATCTCCAGGTAGGGTCAGTCAGGTAGTAGTATATAGTGAGTCATATCTACAGGTAGGGTCAGTCAGGTAGTAGTATATAGTGAGTCATATCTACAGGTAGGGTCAGTCAGGTAGTAGTATATAGTGAGTCATATCTACAGGTAGGGTCAGTCAGGTAGTAGTATATAGTGAGTCATATCTACAGGTAGGGTCAGTCAGGTAGTAGTATATAGTGAGTCATATCTACAGGTAGGGTCAGTCAGGTAGTAGTATATAGTGAGTCATATCTACAGGTAGGGTCAGTCAGGTAGTAGTATATAGTGAGTCATATCTACAGGTAGGGTCAGTCAGGTAGTAGTATATAGTGAGTCATGTCTACAGGTAGGGTCAGTCAGGTAGTAGTATATAGTGAGTCATATCTACAGGTAGGGTCAGTCAGGTAGTAGTATATAGTGAGTCATATCTACAGGTAGGGTCAGTCAGGTAGTAGTATATAGTGAGTCATATCTACAGGTAGGGTCAGTCAGGTAGTAGTATATAGTGAGTCATATCTACAGGTAGGGTCACTATATAATACACCTGACTGACCCCTACCTGTAGATATGACTCTCTATAATACTGACTGACCCTCATATATCCAGGTGACTGACCCTTACCAGATATGACTCACTACACACTACTACCTGACTGATAGTAGATATGACTCACTATATACTACTACCTGACTGACCCTACCTGTAGATATGACTCACTATATACTAGTGACTGACCCTACCTGCAGATATGACTCACTATATCAAATCACTGACCCTACCTGTAGATATGACTCTATATACTACTATCAAATTTACCTGGAGATATTGTGCTTGACTGACCTGCCTGTAGATATGGTATACTACGACCCGACTTTCTACCTGAGATATGACTCACCATACAATGACTGACCCTACCTGGAGATATGACTCACTATAACCTGACTGACCCTACCTGTAGATATGACTAACATATCTACTACCTGACTGAACCCTGTAGATATGACTCACTATACTACTACTACCTGACTGACCCTACCTGGAGATATGACTCACTATACACTACTACCTGACTGACCCTAACTGTAGATATGACTCACTATACACAGTGTAAGGGGATAAGGAATATGTACATAAGGATATATGAATGAGTGATGGTACAGAGCAGCATACAGTAGATGGTATCGAGTACAGTATATACATATGAGATGAGTATGTAGACAAAGTAAACAAAAAGTGGCATAGTTAAAGTGGCTAGTGACATAAGAATGCAGTCGATGATCTAGAGTACAGTATATACATATGCATATGAGATGAATAATGTAGGGTAAGTAACATTATATAAGGTAGCATTGTTTAAAGTGGCTAGTGATATATTTACATCATTTCCCATCAATTCCCATTATTAAAGTGGCTGGAGTTGGGTCAGTGTCAATGACAGTGTGTTGGCAGCAGCCACTCAATGTTAGTGATTGCTGTTTAACAGTCTGATGGCCTTGAGATAGAAGCTGTTTTTCAGTCTCTCGGTCCCAGCTTTGATGCACCTGTACTGACCTCGCCTTCTGGATGATAGCGGGGTGAACAGGCAGTGGTTCGGGTGGTTGATGTCCTTGATGATCTTTATGGCCTTCCTGTAACATCGGGTGGTGTAGGTGTCCTGGAGGGCAGGTAGTTTGCCCCGGTGATGCGTTGTGCAGACCTCACTACCCTCTGGAGAGCCTTACGGTTGAGGCGGAGCAGTTGCCGTACCAGGCGGTGATACAGCCCGACAGGATGCTCTCGATTGTGCATCTGTAGAAGTTTGTGAGTGCTTTTGGTGACAAGCCGAATTTCTTCAGCCTCCTGAGGTTGAAGAGGCGCTGCTGCGCCTTCTTCACGACGCTGTCAGTGTGAGTGGACCAATTCAGTTTGTCTGTGATGTGTATGCCGAGGAACTTAAAACTTGCTACCCTCTCCACTACTGATCCATCGATGTGGATAGGGGGGTGTTCCCTCTGCTGTTTCCTGAAGTCCACAATCATCTCCTTAGTTTTGTTGACGTTGAGTGTGAGGTTATTTTCCTGACACCACACTCCGAGGGCCCTCACCTCCTCCCTGTAGGCCGTCTCGTCGTTGTTGGTAATCAAGCCTACCACTGTTGTGTCGTCCGCAAACTTGATGATTGAGTTGGAGGCGTGCATGGCCACGCAGTCGTGGGTGAACAGGGAGTACAGGAGAGGGCTCAGAACGCACCCTTGTGGGGCCCCCGTGTTGAGGATCAGCGTAGATATGGTAGGGTCAGTCAGGTAGTATTATATAGTGAGTCATATCTACAGGTAGGGTCAGTCAGGTAGTAGTATATAGTGAGTCATATCTACAGGTAGGGTCAGTCAGGTAGTAGTATATAGTGAGTCATATCTACAGGTAGGGTCAGTCAGGTAGTAGTATATAGTGAGTCATGTCTACAGGTAGGGTCAGTCAGGTAGTAGTATATAGTGAGTCATGTCTACAGGTAGGGTCAGTCAGGTAGTAGTATATAGTGAGTCATATCTCCAGGTAGGGTCAGTCAGGTAGTAGTATATAGTGAGTCATATCTACAGGTAGGGTCAGTCAGGTAGTAGTATATAGTGAGTCATATCTACAGGTAGGGTCAGTCAGGTAGTAGTATATAGTGAGTCATATCTCCAGGTAGGGTCAGTCGGGTAGTAGTATATAGTGAGTCATATCTACAGGTAGGGTCAGTCAGGTAGTAGTATATAGTGAGTCATATCTCCAGGTAGGGTCAGTCGGGTAGTAGTATATAGTGAGTCATATCTACAGGTAGGGTCAGTCAGGTAGTAGTATATAGTGAGTCATATCTACAGGCAGGGTCAGTCAGGTAGTAGTATATAGTGAGTCATATCTACAGGTAGGGTCAGTCAGGTAGTAGTATATAGTGAGTCATATCTACAGGTAGGGTCAGTCAGGTAGTAGTATATAGTGAGTCATATCTCCAGGTAGGGTCAGTCGGGTAGTAGTATATAGTGAGTCATATCTACAGGTAGGGTCAGTCAGGTAGTAGTATATAGTGAGTCATATCTCCAGGTAGGGTCAGTCGGGTAGTAGTATATAGTGAGTCATATCTACAGGTAGGGTCAGTCAGGTAGTAGTGTATAGTGAGTCATATCTACAGGTAGGGTCAGTCAGGTAGTAGTGTATAGTGAGTCATATCTCCAGGTAGGGTCAGTCAGGTAGTAGTATATAGTGAGTCATATCTACAGGTAGGGTCAGTCAGGTAGTAGTATATAGTGAGTCATATCTACAGGTAGGGTCAGTCAGGTAGTAGTATATAGTGAGTCATATCTACAGGCAGGGTCAGTCAGGTAGTAGTGTGTAGTGAGTCATATCTACAGGTAGGGTCAGTCAGGTAGTAGTATATAGTGAGTCATATCTACAGGTAGGGTCAGTCAGGTAGTATTATATAGAGAGTCATATCTACAGGTAGGGTCAGTCAGGTAGTATTATATAGAGAGTCATATCTACAGGTAGGGTCAGTCAGGTAGTATTATATAGTGAGTCATATCTACAGGTAGGGTCAGTCAGGTAGTAGTATATAGTGAGTCATATCTACAGGTAGGGTCAGTCAGTCAATCAGGTAATAGTATATAGTGAGTCATATCTCCAGGTAGGGTCAGTCAGGAAGTAGTATATAGTGAGTCATATCTCCAGGTAGGGTCAGTCAGGTAGTAGTGTATAGTGAGTCATATCTCCAGGTAGGGTCAGTCAGGTAGTATTATATAGTGAGTCATATCTACAGGTAGGGTCAGTCAGGTAGTAGTATATAGTGAGTCATATCTACAGGTAGGGTCAGTCAGGTAGTAGTATATAGTGAGTCATATCTACAGGTAGGGTCAGTCAGGTAGTAGTATATAGTGAGTCATGTCTACAGGTAGGGTCAGTCAGGTAGTAGTATATAGTGAGTCATATCTCCAGGTAGGGTCAGTCAGGTAGTAGTATATAGTGAGTCATATCTACAGGTAGGGTCAGTCAGGTAGTAGTATATAGTGAGTCATATCTACAGGTAGGGTCAGTCAGGTAGTAGTATATAGTGAGTCATATCTCCAGGTAGGGTCAGTCGGGTAGTAGTATATAGTGAGTCATATCTACAGGTAGGGTCAGTCAGGTAGTAGTATATAGTGAGTCATATCTCCAGGTAGGGTCAGTCGGGTAGTAGTATATAGTGAGTCATATCTACAGGTAGGGTCAGTCAGGTAGTAGTGTATAGTGAGTCATATCTACAGGTAGGGTCAGTCAGGTAGTAGTGTATAGTGAGTCATATCTCCAGGTAGGGTCAGTCAGGTAGTAGTATATAGTGAGTCATATCTACAGGTAGGGTCAGTCAGTCAGTCAGGTAGTAGTATATAGCGAGTCATATCTACAGGTAGGGTCAGTCAGGTAGTAGTATATAGTGAGTCATATCTACAGGTAGGGTCAGTCAGGTAGTAGTATATAGTGAGTCATATCTCCAGGTAGGGTCAGTCAGGTAGTAGTGTATAGTGAGTCATATCTCCAGGTAGGGTCAGTCGGGTAGTAGTATATAGTGAGTCATATCTACAGGTAAGGTCAGTCAGGTAGTAGTGTATAGTGAGTCATATCTCCAGGTAGGGTCAGTCAGGTAGTAGTATATAGTGAGTCATATCTACAGGTAGGGTCAGTCAGGTAGTAGTATATAGTGAGTCATATCTACAGGTAGGGTCAGTCAGGTAGTAGTATATAGTGAGTAATATCTATAGGTAGGGTCAGTCAGGTAGTAGTATATAGTGATTCATATCTACAGGTAGGGTCAGTCAGTCAGTCAGGTAGTAGTATATAGTGAGTCATATCTACAGGTAGGGTCAGTCAGTCAGCCAGTCAGGTGTTTGGAACGTAACGCAGTATGTACCAGAGTCAAAGCTTTCTGGGAGTTAGCTGGTCAGGTGGTGAGTGCTGTTCTACTGTTACGCCATGCCTGCTGTCTGGCTGGCTGTCTGTCTGGCAGGTTGTCTGGGGGTGGATGGCTGCTGTGTTGTGTAACTGCTGCTGTGGAAATGGGGTCGTGAGTAGGAGTGGAGGAGTGAGCCTCTCTCTCTCTTCTCTTCTTGTCCCACACGTGAAACTGCACTGCAGGAGCTGACATTCTCACACACCCTCGTACTGCAGCTCCAAAATGATATTTGTTTGTGTGTGTGAACACGTATGTTGAAAGCTTGCAGTGACCCTCTCTCTCTCTCTCTCTGTTGTTCCACTCCTCACCTGTAGTGACCCTCTCTCTCTCTGTTGTTCCACTCCTCACCTGCAGTGACCTTCTCTCTCTCTGTTGTTCCACTCCTCACCTGTAGTGACCCTCTCTCTCTCTCTCTCTCTCTGTTGTTCCACTCCTCACCTGTAGTGACCCTCTCTCTCTCTGTTGTTCCACTCCTCACCTGCAGTGACCCTCTCTCTCTCTCTGTTGTTCCACTCCTCACCTGCAGTGACCCTCTCTCTCTCTGTTGTTCCACTCCTCACCTGTAGTGACCCTCTCTCTCTCTCTGTTGTTCCACTCCTCACCTGCAGTGACCCTCTCTCTCTCTGTTGTTCCACTCCTCACCTGCAGTGACCCTCTCTCTCTCTGTTGTTCCACTCCTCACCTGCAGTGACCCTCTCTCTCTCTCTGTTGTTCCACTCCTCACCTGCAGTGACCCTCTCTCTCTCTCTCTGTTGTTCCACTCCTCACCTGTAGTGACCCTCTCTCTCTCTGTTGTTCCACTCCTCACCTGTAGTGACCCTCTCTCTGTCATTTCTGATAAGACTATTCTGATAACATACTATTCCTATTATGACAGAGTCACTCTGTCTGAGTGTTGTTCACATTGTCAGCTGATTGGAGTATATCACTGACCACGTTTACATGCACACCAATATCCTGTTATTATTAACCACACATGATGGCCTTGTGTGGTTCTAGAATGTTTCTTGACTCTGTTCCTTTCTCTAGTTCTAAAATGTGTCCGAGTTATATTGGCGGGTTTCTAGAACATATCTGGATTATAGAACTGTCTAGAACTCTGATTATAAAACTGTCTAGAACTCTGATTATAGAACTGTCTAGAACTCTGATTATAGAACTGTCTAGAACTCTGATTATAGAACTGTCTAGAACTCTGATTATAGAGCTGTCTAGAACTCTGATTTTATAGAACTGTCTAGAACTCTACATTAGAACATCTCTGTTCCAGCCTGGCCAGGTGCCTCCCATATCCAGTCTTATTCACTGTGAAAGCATGCACCACCCAGCCATGAAGTCAACACTTTTCCCCATGTTATGCTGTTGATATATGGCTGCTTGGCTTATGACTGTCTCTAATCCAATGATGGGACTAAACACAGTGATCTCAGCCAGACAGGGTGGGTTGTTCTAATGAATGGCTTGACATCGCCATCGGAATGTTTGGAAATACAGCCAGCCGCCGAGTTCTAGAAGCCTGAGGGCCTATCAGGACTGATCTACCTACCTGTCACTCATATACCAATACCACCCTGGGCCTATCATGTTGTCCGGACAGGTTGAGTGAGTTCGAGACAGGAGAGCGAGAGAGCGAGAGAGAGAGCGCGAGAGAGAGAGAGCGCGAGAGAGCGAGCGAGAGAGAGAGAGAGAGAGAGCGAGAGAGAGAGCGAGAGAGAGAGAGAGAGAGAGAGAGAGAGAGAGCGAGAGAGAGAGAGAGAGAGAAGAGAAAAAGCTCTAGTCTGTTTATGTTAGGACACCTCCAGTAACAGGTCCTACTACCATACATACAACACAACATAGCCTGACTGATTGTGTGTGTACATTCTGTTTGGTCTCCATGGTTACTGTGGAATCGCCACGTACGTCCTCCCCTGGCTCGCTATGGCGATGGGAGATAGGGAGGGAGAAGGGACAGATGGAAGGTTGTGACCTCTCTACAGAGCGCCTGATTTTAACAGCCTTCTCTTCCTTAATACACAACCCCACAGGCCTGGGATAATGGATGAATGACAAGTATATGGTTTATGTTCTGGGATAATGGATGAATGCCAAGTATGTCTGTATGGTTTATGTTCTGGGATAATGGATTAATGCCAAGTATGTCTGTATGGTTTATGTTCTGGGATAATGGATGAATGTCAAGTATGTTTGTATGGTTTATGTTCTGGGATAATGGATGAATGCCAAGTATGTCTGTATGGTTTATGTTCTTGGATAATGGATGAATGCCAAGTATGTTTGTATGGTTTATGTTCTGGGATAATGGATGAATGTCAAGTATGTTTGTATGGTTTATGTTCTGGGATAATGGATTAATGCCAAGTATGTTTGTATGGTTTATGTTCTGGAGAATGGATGAATGCCATGTTCTGGGATAATGGATGAATGCCAAGTATGTTTGTATGGTTTATGTTCTGGGATAATGGATGAATGCCAAGTATGTTTGTATGGTTTATGTTCTGGGATAATGGATGAATGTCAAGTATGTTTGTATGGTTTATGTTCTGGGATAATGGATGAATGCCA
Organism: Oncorhynchus nerka; assembly: GCF_034236695.1. Taxonomy (NCBI): domain Eukaryota; kingdom Metazoa; phylum Chordata; class Actinopteri; order Salmoniformes; family Salmonidae; genus Oncorhynchus; species Oncorhynchus nerka. The sequence goes on along the minus strand of NC_088397.1, from coordinate 95,187,541 downwards.
AGTATGTTTGTATGGTGTTTGGGATAATGGATGAATAATGTTTGGGATAATGGATGAATGCCAAGTATGTTTGTATGGTTTGTGTTCTGGGATAATGGATGAATGCCAAGTATGTTTGTATGGTTTATGTTCTGGGATAATGGATGAATGTCAAGTATGTTTGTATGGTTTATGTTCTTAATGGATGTTCAAGTATGTTTGGGATGTTCTGGGATAATGGATGAATGCCAAGTATGTTTTGTATGGTTTATGTTTTGTATGTATGTTTTAATGTTCTGGGATAATGGATGAATGCCAAGTATGTTTGTATGGTTTATGTTCTGGGATAATGGATGAATGCATGGTTTTGTTCTGGGATAATGGATGTATGTTTTATGTTATGGCAAGTGTTGGAAAAATGGATGAACCCGATTTTCTTGCTAAGTATGTATGTTTTATGTTAGGCAGTGTTGGAAAAAGTACCCGATTTTCATACTTGAGTAAAAGTGAAGATACCTTAATAGAAAATGACTCAAGTAAAAGTGAAAGTCACCCAGTAAAATTACAACTTGAGTAAAAGTCTAAAAGTATTTGGTTTTAAATATACTTTAGTATCAAGAGTAAATGTAATTGCTAAGATATACTTTAGTGTCAAAAGTAAAAGTATAAATAATTTCAAATTCCTTATATTTGTCACGCCCTGACCTTAGAGAGCCTTTTTATGTCTCTAGTTGGTTTGGTCAGGGTGTGATGTGGGGTGGGCATTCTATGTGTTGTATTTCTTTGTGTTTGGCCGAGTGTGGTTCCCAATCAGAGGCAGCTGTCTATCGTTGTCTCTGATTGGGAATCATACTTAGGCAGCCCTTTTTCCCACCTAAGTTGTGGGATCTTGTCCTTGTATTGTTGCTGTTGAGCCCTACAAGGCTGTACGTTTCATTGGTTCTCGCTTTCTTGTTGTTCTGGTTATCGTTAAAGAATATGATTAACCTACCCCACGCTGCAGCTTGGTCTAATTCCATCAATGACGATCGTTACAATATTAAGCAAATATTTTTAATTTACGGATAAGTCAGGGTTACATTCAAACACTCAGACATAATTTACAAATTAAGAATTTGTGACTCCATGAGGCAGTAGGGATGACCAGGGATGTTCTCTGTTTAGTGAGTCCTCCAGATCAGAGGCAGTAGGGATGACCAGGGATGTTCTCTGTTTAGTGAGTCCTCCAGATCAGAGGCAGTAGGGATAACCAGGGATGTTCTCTGTTTAGTGAGTCATCCAGATCAGAGACAGTAGGGATGACCAGGGATGTTCTCTGTTTTGTGAGTCCTCCAGATCAGAGGCAGTAGGGATGACCAGGGATGTTCTCTGTTTAGTGAGTCCTCCAGATCAGAGGCAGTAGGGATGACCAGGGATGTTCTCTGTTTAGTGAGTCCTCCAGATCAGAGGCAGTAGGGATGACCAGGGATGTTCTCTGTTTTGTGAGTCCTCCAGATCAGTAGGGATGACCAGGGATGTTCTCTGTTTAGTGAGTCCACCAGATCAGAGGCAGTAGGGTTGACCAGGGATGTTCTCTGTTTAGTGAGTCCTCCAGATCAGAGGCAGTAGGGACGACCAGGGATGTTCTCTGTTTAGTGAGTCCTCCAGATCAGAGGCAGTAGGGATGACCAGGGATGTTCTCTGCATTGAAACATGTTCCTGTAGTGCTAAGCATTCAAAATGTAACGAATACTTTTGGGGAAAATACATGGAGTAAAAAGTACATTATTTTCTTCAGGAATGTAGCGAAGTAAAACTAAAAGTTGTCAGAAATATAAATAGTAAAGTAAAGTACAGATACCCCTAAAAAAATGACTTAAGTAGTACTTTAAAGTATTTTTTACTTAAGTACTTTACACCACTGATGTCAGGGTTATTCTAACCCTATGAGGTCCGGAGTACTGCTGTTTTCACTGGTCTAAACCAGTTTCTGATTAGAGGGGAATCACCCACCTGGTGTCCCAGGTCTAAACCAGTCTCTGATTAGAGGGGAATCACCCTAAACCAGTCTCTGATTAGAGGGGAATCACCCACCTGGTGTCCCAGGTCTAAACCAGTCTCTGATTAGAGGGGAATCACCCACCTGGTGTCCCAGGTCTAAACCAGTCTCTGATTAGAGGGGAATCACCCACCTGGTGTCCCAGGTCTAAACCAGTCTCTGATTAGAGAGCAACCATTTTAAAAAAGAGCAGTGGAACGGTCTTTGAGGTCCAGATTTGAATCGTCCTCCTGATTGGGTGAACCGTTTAGAAATTACAGCATTTTTTGCACATTCTTCCCATTTTAGGGGGACCAAAAGTTTTGGGACAAATTAACTTAAACTGAGTGTACAAAACATTAAGAACACCTTCCTAATATTGACTTGCACCCTTCAAGTTGGCTGGATGTCCTTTGGGTGGTGGACCATTCTTGATACACACAGGAAACTGTTGAGTGTGAAAAACCAAGCAGAGCTGCAGTTCTTGACACGTTCAAACCTGTGCGCCTGGCACCTACTACCATACCCTGTTCAAAGGCACTTCAATCTGTTGTCCTGCCCATTCACCCTCTGAATGGCACACATACACAATCCATGTCTCAAACTGTCTCAAGGCTTAAAAATCTTTCTTTAACCGGACTCCTCCCCTTCATCTACACTGATTGAAGTGGATTTAACAAGTGACATCAATAAGGAATCATCACCTGGATTCACCTGGTCAGTCTGTCATAGAAAGAGCAGGTGTTCCTAATGTTTTGTACAGTCAGTGAAAAGGTGTATTAAAGTAGTAAAAAGCGAAGTATTTGGTCCCATATTTCTAGCATGCAATGACAACATCAAGGTTGTAGCTCCAATTGGTTGGATTTATTTCCTGTTTGTTTTGGTTGTTGTTTCAGATGATTCTGTGCCCAATAGAAAGGTAAATAATGTATTGTGTTATTTTTTAAATGCAAACCTCTCCTGTTATTGGTGAGAGATTAGCATGTCTTGGTGGTATATGTGTGCGTCTAAGTTTCTCACTCATCAGTATTGGTAAATACCATCAGAGACTCAAACGCTGTAACAAATTGTTACATGTTGTGTTTTATATGTTTGTTTAATGTATTATTGTCTTATTATTAGTTATTAGTATTATTAGTAGTATTATATAGTATTATTATTGTCTTATTATTAGGTATTAGTATTATTAGTAGTATTATATAGTATTATTATTGGCTTATTATTAGGTATTAGTATTATTAGTAGTAGTATATATTATTATTATTGTCTTATTATTAGTTATTAGTATTATTAGTAGTATTATATATTATTATTATTATTGTCTTATTATTAGTTATTAGTATTATTAATATTATATATTATTATTATTGTCTTATTATTAGGTATTAGTATTATTAGTAGTATTATATAGTATTATTATTGGCTTATTATTAGGTATTAGTATTATTAGTAGTAGTATATATTATTATTATTGTCTTATTATTAGTTATTAGTATTATTAGTAGTATTATATATTATTATTATTATTGTCTTATTATTAGTTATTAGTATTATTAGTAGTATTATATAGTATTATTATTGGCTTATTATTAGGTATTAGTATTATTAGTAGTAGTATATATTATTATTATTGTCTTATTATTAGTTATTAGTATTATTAGTAGTATTATATATTATTATTATTGGCTTATTATTAGGTATTAGTATTATTAGTAGTAGTATATATTATTATTATTGTCTTATTATTAGTTATTAGTATTATTAGTAGTATTATATATTATTATTATTATTGTCTTATTATTAGTTATTAGTATTATTAGTAGTATTATATAGTATTATTATTGGCTTATTATTAGGTATTAGTATTATTAGTAGTAGTATATATTATTATTATTGTCTTATTATTAGTTATTAGTATTATTAGTAGTATTATATATTATTATTATTATTGTCTTATTATTAGTTATTAGTATTATTAGTAGTATTATATATTATTATTATTGTCTTATTATTAGTTATTAGTATTATTAGTAGTATTATATATTATTATTATTGTCTTATTATTAGGTATTAGTATTATTAGTAGTATTATATATTATTATTATTGTCTTATTATTAGGTATTAGTATTATTAGTAGTATTATATATTATTATTATTGTCTTATTATTAGTTATTAGTATTATTAGTAGTAGTATATATTATTATTATTATTGTCTTATTATTAGTTATTAGTATTATTAGTAGTAGTATATATTATTATTATTGTCTTATTATTAGTTATTAGTATTATTAGTAGTATTATATATTATTATTATTGTCTTATTATTAGTTATTATTATTATTAATATTATATATTATTATTATTGTCTTATTATTAGTTATTATTATTATTAGTAGTATTATATATTATTATTATTGTCTTATTATTAGTTATTAGTATTATTAGTAGTAGTATATATTATTATTATTGTCTTATTATTAGTTATTAGTATTATTAGTAGTAGTATATATTATTATTATTGTCGTATTATTAGTTATTAATATTATATATTATTATTATTGTCTTATTATTAGTTATTAGTATTATCAGTAGTATTATATATTATTATTATTATTGTCTTATTATTAGTTATTAGTATTATTAGTAGTAGTATATATTATTATTATTGTCTTATTATTAGTTATTAGTATTATTAGTAGTATTATATATTATTATTATTATTGTCTTATTATTAGTTATTAGTATTATCAGTAGTATTATATATTATTATTATTGTCTTATTATTAGTTATTAGTATTATCAGTAGTATTATAGTATTATTATTGTCGTATTATTAGTTATTAATATTATATATTATTATTATTGTCTTATTATTAGTTATTAGTATTATTAGTAGTTATTAGTATTATATATTATTATTATTATTGTCTTATTATTAGTTATTAGTATTATCAGTAGTATTATATATTATTATTATTATTGTCTTATTATTAGTTATTAGTATTATCAGTAGTATTATATAGTATTATTATTATTGTCTTATTATTAGTTATTAGTATTATCAGTAGTATTATATATTATTATTATTATTGTCTTATTATTAGTTATTCATATTATTATTAGTATTATATAGTATTATTATTGTCGTATTATTAGTTATTAATATTATATATTATTATTATTGTCTTATTATTAGTTATTAGTATTATCAGTAGTATTATATAGTATTATTATTATTGTCTTATTATTAGTTATTCATATTATTATTAGTATTATATAGTATTATTATTGTCGTATTATTAGTTATTAATATTATATATTATTATTATTGTCTTATTATTAGTTATTAGTATTATTATTATTATTACTATTGTCTTATTATTAGTTATTAGTATTATTATTAGTATTATATATTATTATTATTATTGTCTTATTATTAGTTATTAGTATTATTAGTAGTATTATATATTATTAGTAGTATTATTGATACCATTTCAAATCCAACCTGCCGAAGTACAAGAGTCAAAACAACAAAAACATTGTCCCAATACTTTTGGAGCTCACTGTACATAGCAGAGCATAAACATCTAGGGCTAGGCTATAGTTTTAATAAAAGCCCAGTCCTGATGTGTCACAAGGTGGGTTGGGACTGTCACGATTGCATTGCAGTCCAGACAAAGCAGAATATCCGGAGGAAAAATGTTGTTTTTGAATTGTAGCTGCTGAATAACTCTGCATTGACACTGTTAAGGGATTTTTTTTAATCAATAATGACTAATTATGTATACATTTCAATCAGGACTGACTAATCAGAATACTATTATGTTACTGTATAGATGTATGAATTTTCTTTTAATCCTAGTACTGAATATAATGTGTGTAATTATAATCAAGAATTAGAACAATGACTGTCTGTTCCTTGGTAGAAATGAATGAACTTATCGTCAGACTGGCTAGAATGCTCATCTACACAGGAAGACCTTGGCTCAGTCATAAATTATATTAAATTGGTAGGGAGACGATGTGGGAAGGCTTGAGATACTGCCTTTGTACCAGGGTGGGAGAAGAGACCGGACAGTTCGAAAACTAATGACGTCATCGTGTTCAGTACTCTCGAGAATAAACGCTGCTGATTGAGTTTGAGACTGGGCTCTGTCTATTATTATAGAATAAGAGTCTTACAAATTCCTAGAAGTGGACAGAGTGTTTCATTTAATTGGGTATTAAAACATGTAGGAATTTAATTCCTGTAACAGACACACAAGGTTGTTCCTTCTGCAGCAGCGAGTGCTGTCCTATAACCAGCAGCATACCACCCTGCATACCACTGCTGTCTTCCTTCTGCAGCAGCGAGTGCCGTCCTATAACCAGCAGCATACCACCCTGCATACCACTGCTGTCTTCCTTCTGCAGCAGCGAGTGCTGTCCTATAACCAGCAGCATACCACCCTGCATACCACTGCTGTCTTCCTTCTGCAGCAGCGTAGTGCTGTCCTATAACCAGCAGCATACCACCCTGCATACCACTGCTGTCTTCCTTCTGCAGCAGCGAGTGCTGTCCTATAACCAGCAGCATACCACCCTGCATACCACTGCTGTCTTCCTTCTGCAGCAGCGAGTGCTGTCCTATAACCAGCAGCATACCACCCTGCATACCACTGCTGTCTTCCTTCTGCAGCAGCGAGTGCTGTCCTATAACCAGCAGCATACCACCCTGCATACCACTGCTGTCTTCCTTCTGCAGCAGCGAGTGCTGTCCTATAACCAGCAGCATACCACCCTGCATACCACTGCTGTCTTCCTTCTGCAGCAGCGAGTGCTGTCCTATAACCAGCAGCATACCACCCTGCATACCACTGCTGTCTTCCTTCTGCAGCAGCGAGTGCTGTCCTATAACCAGCAGCATACCACCCTGCATACCACTGCTGTCTTGCTTCTGAAGCTAAGCAGGGTTGGTCCTGGTCAGTTCCTGGACGGGAGACCAGATGCTGCTGGAAGTGGTGTTGGAGGGCCAATAGGAGGCACTCTTTCCTCTGGTCTAAAAAAAATATCCCAATGCCCCAGGGCAGTGATTGGGGACACTGCCCTGTGTAGGGTGCCGTCTTTCAGATGGGACGTTAAACGGGTGTCCTGACTCTCTGAGGTCATTAAAGATCCCATGGCACTTATCGTAAGAGTAGGGTTATTAACCCCCGGTGTCCTGGCTAAATTCCCAATCTGGCCCTCAAACCATTCACAGTCACCTAATAATCCCCAGTTTACAATTGGCTCATTCATCCCTCTCCTCTCACCTGTAACTATTCCCCAGGTCGTTGCTGCAAATGAGAACGTGTTCTCAGTCAACTTATCTGGTAAAATAACGGATAAATACATTTAAAAAGACAGTCACGTTGGTCCTTCTGCAGCAGCTAGTCCTATTCTGTGGTGTTATGACAGTAGAGATTGTTGCCCTGATTTCTAAAAACCTGACATCAATGTCCTGCCTACCTACACGTGTCCTATAACACCATTCACCATTAATCCTCTGCATTCATGTTGTGATTCTGAGCCAGATTTGAAGATTTGTTTTATTGTAAGAGAAAATCTCCCACCCACCAACATGTTTCTAAAATCAGACATCCTGCCCACATCTTCTCATACCCGCGTCATTCAGTTCTAAATCCTTGTATCTCGCTCACTCACATAGACCTGTGAAATGTCACTTCCCTAATCCCTTCATCACCATCCAGGGTGTTAGATATTACAGCCTACCTAACTACCAGCTACTTGTCCTGCCTGCTACCTAACTACCAGCTACTTGTCCTACCTGCTAGCTAACTACCAGCTACTTGTCCTGCCTGCTACCTAACTACCAGCTACTTGTCCTGCCTGCTACCTAACTACCAGCTACTTGTCCTGCCTGCTACCTAACTACCAGCTACTTGTCCTGCCTGCTACCTAACTACCAGCTACTTGTCCTGCCTGCTACCTAACTACCAGCTACTTGTCCTACCTGCTAGCTAACTACCAGCTACTTGTCCTGCCTGCTACCTAACTACCAGCTACTTGTCCTGCCTGCTACTTGTCCTGCCTGCTACCTAACTACCAGCTACTTGTCCTGCCTGCTACCTAACTACCAGCTACTTGTCCTGCCTGCTACCTAACTACCAGCTACTTGTTCTGCCTGCTAGCTGCTCGCTCACATCCCAGTATCACAGATTATTGTGAAATATGAGAAATGTGTGACACGGAAAACTATATATATTTTTTGGGGGGGTTACAGTGAATTTCAATCATAGATAAACACAGTAGTAAGTTGCAACAGGTGAGTCGGGGAGGATGGCAGAGTGTATTATACATATTATATATATTATTATATATATATATATATATATATATATATATATATATATATGTGAACGTCTAGCAACCCAAAGGTTATATGTTCAAATCTTATTACAGACAACTTTCGCTATTTAGAGACGTTGCAACTATTTACTTTTTTGCTACTTTGCAACTACTTAGCATGTTAGATAATCCTTCCTCTAACTCCTAACCTTAAAGGGGCGGCAGGTAGCCTAGTGGTTAGAGGAGGCAGGTAGCCTAGTGGTTAGAGGGGAGGCAGGTAGCCTAGTGGTTAGAGGGGGAGGCAGGTAGCCTAGTGGTTAGAGGGGGAGGCAGGTAGCCTAGTGGTTGGGAGGCAGGTAGCCTAGTGGTTAGAGGGGAGGCAGGTAGCCTAGTGGTTAGAGGGAGGCAGGCCTAGTGGTTAGAGGGGCGGCAGGTAGCCTAGTGGTTAGAGGGGGAGGCAGCTAGCCTAGTGGTTAGGGCGGCAGGTAGCCTAGTGGTTAGGAGGGCAGGTAGCCTAGTGGTGTGGGAGGGGGAGGCAGGTAGCCTAGTGGTTAGAGGGGGAGGCAGCTAGCCTAGTGGTTAGAGGGGCGGCAGGTAGCCTAGTGGTTAGAGGGGGAGGCAGGTAGCCTAGTGGTTAGAGGGGGAGGCAGGTAGCCTAGTGGTTAGAGGAGGCAGGTAGCCTAGTGGTTAGAGGGGGAGGCAGGTAGCCTATTGGTTAGAGGGGCGGCAGGTAGCCTATTGGTTAGAGGAGGCAGGTAGCCTAGTGGTTAGAGGAGGCAGGTAGCCTAGTGGTTAGAGGAGGCAGGTAGCCTATTGGTTAGAGGGGAGGCAGGTAGCCTAGTGGTTAGAGGGGAGGCAGGTAGCCTAGTGGTTAGAGGGGAGGCAGGTAGCCTAGTGGTTAGAGGGGAGGCAGGTAGCCTAGTGGTTAGAGGAGGCAGGTAGCCTAGTGGTTGGTAGCCTAGTGGTTAGAGGGGCGGCAGGTAGCCTAGTGGTTAGAGGGGGAGGCAGGTAGCCTAGTGGTTAGAGGGGCGGCAGGTAGCCTAGTGGTTAGAGGGGGAGGCAGGTAGCCTAGTGGTTAGAGGGGCGGCAGGTAGCCTAGTGGTTAGAGGCGGCAGGTAGCCTAGTGGTTAGAGGAGACAGGTAGCCTAGTGGTTAGAGGGGAGACAGGTAGCCTAGTGGTTAGAGGGGGAGGCAGGTAGCCTAGTGGTTAGAGGGGCGGCAGGTAGCCTAGTGGTTAGAGGGGCGGCAGGTAGCCTAGTGGTTAGAGGGGAGGCAGGTAGCCTAGTGGTTAGAGGGGAGGCAGGTAGCCTAGTGGTTAGAGGGGAGGCAGGTAGCCTAGTGGTTAGAGGGGGAGGCAGGTAGCCTAGTGGTTAGAGGGGCGGCAGGGAGCCTAGTGGTTAGAGGGACGGCAGGTAGCCTAGTGGTTAGAGGGACGGCAGGTAGCCTAGTGGTTAGAGGAGGCAGGTAGCCTAGTGGGGGAGGCAGGTAGCCTAGTGGTTAGAGGGGGAGGCAGGCTAGTGGTTAGAGGGGGAGGCTAGTGAATAGAGGGGAGGCAGGTAGCCTAGTGGTTAGAGGAGGCAGGTAGCCTAGTGGTAGGAGGAGGCAGGTAGCTTAGTGGTTAGAGGGGGAGGCAGGTAGCCTAGTGGTTAGAGGAGGCAGGTAGCCTAGTGGTTAGAGGGGGAGGCAGGTAGCCTAGTGGTTAGAGGGGCGGCAGGGAGCCTAGTGGTTAGAGGGGGAGGCAGGTAGCCTAGTGGTTAGAGGGGAGGCAGGTAGCCTAGTGGTTAGAGGAGGAGGCAGGTAGCCTATTGGTTAGAGGGGCGGCAGGTAGCCTATTGGTTAGAGGCAGGTAGCCTAGTGGTTAGAGGAGGAGGCAGGTAGCCTAGTGGTTAGAGGGGGGAGGCAGGTTAGCCTAGTGGTTAGAGGGGAGGCAGGTAGCCTAGTGGTTAGAGGAGGCAGGTAGCCTAGTGGTTAGAGGGGGGAGGCAGGTAGCCTAGTGGTTAGAGGGGAGGCAGGTAGCCTAGTGGTTAGAGGGAGGCAGGTAGCCTAGTGGTTAGAGGGGGCGGCAGGTAGCCTAGTGGTTAGAGGGGCGGCAGGTAGCCTAGTGGTTAGAGGGGAGGCAGGTAGCCTAGTGGTTAGAGTGGGGGAGGCAGGTAGCCTAGTGGTTAGAGGGGGAGGCAGGTAGCCTAGTGGTTAGAGGGCGGCAGGTAGCCTAGTGGTTAGAGGGGAGGCAGGTAGCCTAGTGGTTAGAGGAGACAGGTAGCCTAGTGGTTAGGGGGAGGGGGCGGCAGGTAGCCTAGTGGTTAGAGGGGAGGCAGGTAGCCTAGTGGTTAGAGGGGAGGCAGGTAGCCTAGTGGTTAGAGAGGGGAGGCAGGTAGCCTAGTGGTTAGAGGGGAGGCAGGTAGCCTAGTGGTTAGAGGGGAGGCAGGTAGCCTAGTGGTTAGAGGGGCGGCAGGGAGCCTAGTGGTAGAGGGGCGGCCTAGTGGTTAGAGGGCGGCAGGTAGCCTAGTGGTTAGAGGGGCGGCAGGTAGCCTAGTGGTTAGAGGGGCGGCAGGTAGCCTAGTGGTTAGAGGGGCGGCAGGTAGCCTAGTGGTTAGAGGGGCAGCAGGGAGCCTAGTGGTTAGAGGGGAGGCAGGGAGCCTAGTGGTTAGAGGGGAGGCAGGGAGCCTAGTGGTTAGAGGGGCGGCAGGGAGCCTAGTGGTTAGAGGGGCGGCAGGTAGCCTCGTGGTTAGAGCATTGGACCAGTAACCGAAAGGTTGCTGGATCGAATCTCCGAGCTGACAAGGTAAAAATCTGCCATTCTGCCCTTGAGCAAGGCAGTTAACCCACTGTTCCCCAGGCGCCGTAGATGTCGATTATGGCAGCCCCTCGCACCTCTGATTCAGAGGGGGCCTGCCATTGGTTAAATACTGAAGATACATTGGAGTTGTTCAACTGACTAGGTATCCCTTCCTTCTAACCTTAACCCTTTAACTACTTAGCTAGCTTGTTACCTAACCTTAACCCCTAAACCTAACCTTAACCCCTAGCCTAAATAAGGTTAGCCGCCTAGCAATTACCTCACTATCACAGAGGTATACCTGCTAGTTGCTTAACTGGCTGGGTATCTGCTGTTTAACTGGCTGGGTATATGCTGTCTGCTAGCTGTTTAACAGGCTGGGTATCTGCTGTCTGCTAGCTGTTTAACTGGCTGGGTATCTGCTGTCTGCTAGCTGTTTAACTGGCTGGGTATCTGCTGTCTGCTAGCTGTTTAACTGTCTGGGTATCTGCTGTCTGCTAGCTGTTTAACTGGCTGGGTATCTGCTGTCTGCTAGCTGTTTAACTGGCTGGGTATCTGCTGTCTGCTAGCTGTTTAACTGGCTGGGTATCTGCTGTCTGCTAGCTGTTTAACTGTCTGGGTATCTGCTGTCTGCTAGCTGTTTAACTGTCTGGGTATCTGCTGTCTGCTAGCTGTTTAACTGGCTGGGTATCTGCTGTCTGCTAGCTGTTTAACTGTATGGGTATCTGCTGTCTGCTAGCTGTTTAACTGTCTGGGTATCTGCTGTCTGCTAGCTGTTTAACTGTCTGGGTATCTGCTGTCTGCTAGCTGTTTAACTGGCTGGGTATCTGCTGTCTGCTAGCTGTTTAACTGGCTGGGTATCTGCTGTCTGCTAGCTGTTTAACTGGCTGGGTATCTGCTGTCTGCTAGCTGTTTAACTGTCTGGGTATCTGCTGTCTGCTAGCTGTTTAACTGGCACCTGTGTAACTAAAGCTGTTTAACTGTCTGGGTATCTGCTGTCTGCTAGCTGTTTAACTGGCTGGGTATCTGCTGTCTGCTAGCTGTTTAACTGGCTGGGTATCTCCTCTCTGCTAAAGCTGCTTTAACCTGTGGCTGGGTAGCTGCTGTTTAACCGGCTGGGTATCTGCTGTCTCTAGCTGTTTAACTGTCTGTCTCTATCTGCTGTCTGCTAGCTGTTTAACTGTCTGGGTATCTGCTGTCTCTGTCTCTGTCTTAACTGGCTGGGTATCTGCTGTCTGCTAGCTGTTTAACTCTGGCTCTCTATCTGCTGTCTGCTATCTGTTTAACTGGCTGGGTATCTGCTGTCTGCTAGCTGTTTAACCTCTCTGCTGTCTGCTGTCTGCTATCTGTCTCTAGCTGTTTAACTGTCTGGGTATCTGCTGTCTGCTAGCTGTTTAACTGTCTGGGTATCTGCTGTCTCTAGCTGTTTAACTCTCTGGGTATCTGCTGTCTGCTAGCTGTTTAACTCTCTCTGTCTCTCTCTCTGTCTCTGTTTCTATCTCTGTCTCTCTCTCTCTCTTAACTGTCCCTCTATCTGCTCTCTGCTAGCTGTTTAACTCTCTCTCTATCTCTCTCTCTGCTAGCTGTTTCTCTCTCTCTCTCTCTGTCTCTCTAGCTGTTTAACTGTCTGGGTATCTCTCTGCCTGCTCGTCCACCTGTGAAATAAAAAATAATTCACATCATTTATCACAGATTACAGATTGCTGGCTACCTGCCTCCTGCCTGCTAGCCCACCTGTGTAACAATATGCAGACTGATTCCTCTCATCCATAAATACTGGCTACATGACCTGTGAGCTCTCTCTCTCTCTCTCTCTCTCTCTCTCTCTCTCTCTCTCTCTCTCTCTCTCTCTCTGTCTCTCTCTCTCTCTCTCTCTCTCTCTCTCTGTCTCTCTCTCTCTCTCTCTCTCTCTCTCTCTCTCTCTCTCTCTCTCTCTCTGTCTCTCTCTCTCTCTCTCTCTCTCTCTGTCTCTCTCTCTCTCTCTCTGTCTCTCTCTCTCTCTCTCTCTGTCTCTCTCTCTCTCTCTCTCTCTCTCTCTCTCTCTCTCTCTCTCTCTCTCTCTCTCTCTCTCTGTCTCTCTCTCTCTCTCTCTCTCTCTGTCTCTGTCTCTCTCTGTCTGTCTCTGTCTCTCTCTCTCTCTCTCTGTCTCTCTCTCTCTCTCTCTCTCTCTCTCTGTCTCTGTCTCTGTCTCTCTCTCTCTCTCTCTCTCTCTCTCTGTCTCTCTCTCTCTCTCTCTCTGTCTCTCTCTCTCTCTCTCTCTGTCTCTCTCTCTCTCTCTCTCTCTCTCTCTCTCTCTCTCTCTCTCTCTCTCTCTGTCTCTCTCTCTCTGTCTCTGTCTCTCTCTCTCTGTCTCTCTCTCTCTCTCTCTCTCTCTCTCTCTCTCTCTCTCTGTCTCTCTCTCTCTCTCTCTCTCTCTCTCTCTCTCTCTGTCTCTCTCTCTCTCTCTGTCTCTCTCTCTCTCTCTCTCTCTCTCTCTCTCTCTCTCTCTCTCTCTCTCTCTCTCTCTCTCTCTCTCCTGTCATATGCTCTTGTTGTCCTAAAATGTCTCCCTGTCTGCATTTGTTTTCAGCAAACATGTCTATTTGTCTCTCAAGATTCAACAATTCTAAACTCAGGTTCCTCAGACATGTGACTCAGAAATGGAATAATGTCTCTCTGTCTCTCTCTCTCTCTCTCTCTCTCTGTCTCTCTCTCTCTCTCTCTGTCTCTCTCTCTCTCTCTCTCTCTCTCTCTCTCTGTCTCTCTCTCTCTCTCTCTCTCTCTCTCTCTCTCTCTCTCTCTGTCTCTCTCTCTCTCTCTCTCTCCCTCTCTGTCTCCTCTCTCTCTGTCTCTCTCTCTCTCTCTCTCTCTCTCTCTCTCTCTCTCTCTCTCTCTCTCTCCTGTCATATGCTGAGCACTTGTTGTCCATAAAATGTCCACTCCCTGTCAACTGCATTTGTTTTCAGCAAACATGTAAATATTTGTATGAACATAACAAGATTCAACAATTGAGACATAAACTGAACAGGTTCCACAGACATGTCAACTGCATTTGAAATGGAAAATGTCTCCCTAAGAAAGGGGGGGGTCAAACTCAAAAGTAACAGTCAGTATCTGGTGTGGCCACTAGCTGCATTAAGTACTGTAGTGCATCTCCTCCTCATGGACTGCACCAGATTTGCCAGTTCTTGCTGTAAGATGTTACCCCACTCTTTCACCAAGACACCTGCAAGTTCCCGGACATTTCTGGGGGGAATGGCCCTAGCCCTCACCCTCCGATCCAACAGGTCCCAGACGTGCTTAATGGGATTGAGATCCGGGCTCTGACCATGGCAGAACACTGACATTCCTGTCTTGCAGGAAATCACGTACAGAACGAGCAGTATGGCTGGTGGCGTTGTCATGCTGGAGGGTCATGTCAGGACGAGCCTGCAGGAAGGGTACAACATGAGGGAGGAGGATGTCTTCCCTGTAACGCACAGCGTTGAGATTGGCTGCAATGACAACAAGCTCAGTCCGATGATGTTGTGGCACACCACCCCAGACCATGACGGACCCTCCACCTCCAAATCAATCACGCTCCAGAGTTCAGGCCTCGGTGTAAAGCTCATTCCTTCCACGATAAACACGAATCCGACCATCACCCCTGGTGAGACAAAACCGCGACTCGACAGTGAAGAGCACTTTTTGCCATTCCTGTCTGGTCCAGTGACGGTGGGTTTGTGCCCATAGGCAACGTTGTTGCCGGTGATGTCTGGCCTACAAGCCCTCAGTCCAGTCTCTCTCAGCCTATTGTGGACAGTCTGAGCACTGATGGAGGGATTGGGCGTTCCTGGTGTAACTCGGGCAGTTGTTGTTCCCATCCTGTACCTGTCCCACAGGTGTGATGTTCGGATGTACCGATCCTGTGCAGGTGTTGTTACACATGGTCTGTTACACATGGTGTGCCACTGCTAGGACGATCAGCTGTCCACCCTGTCTCCCTGTAGTGCTGTCTTATGCGTCTCACAGTACGGACATGGCAATTTATTGCCCTGGTCACATCTGCAGTCCTCATGCCTCCTTGCAGCATGCCTAAGGCACATTTACACAGATGAGCAGGGACCCTGGGCATCTTTCTTTTGGTCGTTTTCAGAGTCAGTAGAAAGGCCTCTTTAGTGTCCTAAATTTTCATAACTTTGACCTTAATTGCCTACCATCTGTAAGCTGTTAGTGTCTTAACGACCGTTCCACAGGTGCATGTTCATTAATTGTTTACGGTTCATTGAACAAGCATGGAAACAGTGTTTAAACCCTTTACAATGAAGATCTGTGAAGTTATTTGGATTTGTACTATTTATCTTTGAAAGACGGGGTCCTGAAAAACTGACTTTTCTTTTTTTTGCTGAGTAATATATACATATATATTAGTACCAGCCAAAAGTTGACACTATTTTCTACATTGTATAATAATAGTGAAGACAAAACTATGAAATAACACATATGGAATCATGTAGTAACCAATAAAGTGTTAAACAAATCCAAATATATTTTATATTTGTGATTGTTCAAAGTAGCCACCCTATGCCTTGATGACAGCTTTGCACACTTTTGGCATTCTCTCAACCAGCTTCATGAGGTAGTCACCTGGAATGCATTTAAATTAACAGGTGTGCCCTTGTTAAAAGTTAATTTGTGGAATTTATTTCCTTCTTAATGTGTTTGTGCCAATCAGTTGTGTTGTGACAAGGTAGGGCATACAGAAGATAGCCAAGTCCATATTATGGCAAGAACAGCTCAAATAAGCAAAGAGAAATGACAGTCCATCATTACTTTAAGACATGAAGGTCAGTCAATACGGAACATTTTGAGAACTTTTGAAAGCTTCTTCAAGTGCAGTCGCAAAAACCATCAGGAGCTATGATGAAACTGGCTCTCATGAGGACCGAATTTGTCGAATTGCTGCAAAGAAACCACTACTAAAACGACACCAATAATAAGAAGAGACTTGCTTGGGCCAAGAAACACAAGTAATGGACATTAGACCGGTGGAAATGGGTCTGTTGAGTCCAAATAAAAATAAAATAAAAACCCTTGAATGAGTAGGTGTGTCCAAACTTTTGACTGGTACTGTATGTATATATATATATATATATATATATATATATATATATCCTCTCTCCTTCACTAGCTCTTTTCATCCAGTATGAGACAAAACAAAAAAGTGGTACTCACTAAGCGAGCAGTATGACATCCTTTACGTAAAGCTCTTCTCTATAACCTGGCATTGAAGCGGTTAGTATCAAAGATGTTGAATTGTCATGTTCTATTCTCCTCAGATGTTTATTTTGACCTGTGACCTTTGGACCTTTGACTTGTGACCTCCTGTGTTCAGGGGGGGGGGGGGGGGGAACACAGGAGTATCAAACAATCCGGGTTCACATTGATGAGATGTTCACTTGAGTTCCAAAAGTTTCCATTGGAGAACAAATCTTGACCATCAAGCAAGATTAAGTCTAGGTCCAATGGAGGTCAAGGGGGCGGGACCCTTCTTGGGTAGTTCGTTCCTGGGTCCTTGGATTTATTCAGTCAGACATAGCTGGAATCAATGGTTTCCATATGGCCTCCTAGTTCCTATATAGGTCACTACTTTTACGCACACTTGACTGTAAAGTCGCGTTGGATTGGAGAGTCTGCTAAATGGCATATTATTATTTATTTATTTAACTTTTGACCAGAGCCCTATGGGTTCCTGGGTTCACTCTGAACTCAGCCATAGCTCTGTTCCATACGTGCTCTCCATTAAACCCCCCCATTGACCTCCCTAACCCCACTCACTGCTAATAACGAACAACAACACAGGTGTTGAAGACTCGTAAAACCAGACAACCACCAAACGTTTGGCAAAATATTTTCCTTCCTTTGAGGAGTAGTGAGTTTGGGGTTGTTGCCGTGGCGATGCTGGGCACTACCACTGTGAACACCTGGGGAGAGATCTTTCATTTTGTAAGCGAGAAAGCGATTTCGGGACTTCAAAGGATTGTGGGTAATGGAGCCGTGGTGTTATTGGTGCTCGGGGACAGCGAGAGAGGGAAGATTTGGTCGAGCTCTTTGAACAGAGTAGTTTATCTTTTACTGACCACGTGGATGGATTTTTAAAAGTGTTTGACACACACACACACACACACACACACACACACACACACACACACACACACACACACACACACACACACACACACACACACAGGGCTCCATGGTAAATGCCACATCAATCACAGAAATGAAAATATACCTAAGTCAGTAACACAACACATGTTCAGGTCCAGCAGCAGAGTGGAGTTGACATCATTACCCAGAATGAACCTGGGTATCTGAAGAACTACAGACTTGGTGCTGGAAAACACAAGTACATCAGTGGAAGCGGCTGAGGGGAGAACGGCTCATAATAAGGTCCGGAATGGAGTCCATGGAATGGTAACGAACACATAGTTTCCATATGTTTGACACCATTCCATCCACTCCATTAAACTCTGTTCCAGACATTATTATGAGCCGTCCTCCTCTGATGTATATACACTACTTCCATATACACACACACACACACTGACTAATAGAGACCTAACCTGAACCAGCTGAAAAACAGATAGACCGAAACACTCAATACTTGATCGATATCCAACACTTGATTCATTAACTTTTCCCAATAACAACCTGCTTAGATTATAAAATGTATTAATCGGATTGATTTAGGCAGCTCATAAGATCGGAGTCATGTGATGTTACGTAAACGCTGGGAGTCGAGAAGCAGGTGGTAAATTTAATATAACAAGTAACAATACAACATAACAAACAACAGAAACAGCACTGGATAAGATAAAGGGGAAGTAATGGAGAACAGGTGTACCTAATGATGAAAGCCAGGTGTGCCTAATGATGAACGCCAGGACCGGTGGTTCGTAAACCGGTGCCGTCGAACGCCGGAGGGGAGGAGTGGGAGTAGACGTGACAGATGAGGTTAGGGCAGGGAAGAGTTCAGAGTTCAAATACTAAGAATCATTTAGCTATTTGATTTGGAATTTTAGGACCCAAAAAAATATGAACAAATCATTTTATAAACATTGAATTTGGCCATTTTTAAATAACTGAATTATACAGCAGAAGTTTGTTTTGAAGTGTCTGTCCTATATCTGAGAGATTTAAGAAAGATCAGGAAATCATTTATATATTTATAAAAATATATACAATTTAAGTCGGAGGTTTACATACACTTAGGTTGTTAGTCATTAAAACTTGGTTTTTCAACCACTCTACAAATCTCTTGTTAAACAAACTATAGTTTTGGCAAATCGGTTAGGACATCTACTTTGTGCATGGCACAAGTAATTTTTACCACAATTGTTTACAGACAGATTATTTCACAAATTGGAAAATTCCAGAAAATGGGATCACGCAGCCATCATACCGCTCAGGAAGGAGACGTGTTTTGCCCCCTAGAGATTAACATATTTTGGAGCGAAAAGTGCAAATCAATCCCAGAACAACAATCCCAGAACCTTGTGAAGATGCTGGAGGAAACAGGTACAAAAGTATCTATATCCACAGTAAAACGAGACCTATATTGACATAACCTGAAAGGCCGCTCAGCAAGAAAGAAGCCACTGCTCCAAAGCTGCCATAAAAAAGCCAGACTAAGGTTTGCAACTGCACATGGGGATGAAGATCGTACTTTTTGGAGAAATGTCCTCTGGTCTGATGAAACAAAAATAGAACTGCTTGGCTGTAATGTAATCAAACAGATTGCCTGCATACTCTGATTCAATCCAACAGTTAGCCTGCATACTCTGATTCAATCCAACAGTTAGCCTGCATACTCTGATTCAATCCAACAGTTAGCCTGCATACTCTGATTCAATCCAACAGTTAGCCTGCATACTCTGATTCAATCCAACAGTTAGCCTGCATACTCTGATTCAATCCAACAGTTAGCCTGCATACTCTGATTCAATCCAACAGTTAGCCTGCATACTCTGATTCAATCCAACAGTTAGCCTGCATACTCTGATTCAATCCAACAGTTAGCCTGCATACTCTGATTCAATCCAACAGTTAGCCTGCATACTCTGATTCAATCCAACAGTTAGCCTGCATACTCTGATTCAATCCAACAGTTAGCCTGCATACTCTGATTCAATCCAACAGTTAGCCTGCATACTCTGATTCAATCCAGCAGTTAGCCTGCATACTCTGATTCAATCCAACAGTTAGCCTGCATACTCTGATTCAATCCAACAGTTAGCCTGCATACTCTGATTCAATCCAACAGTTAGCCTGCATACTCTGATTCAATCCAACAGTTAGCCTGCATACTCTGATTCAATCCAACAGTTAGCCTGCATACTCTGATTCAATCCAGCAGTTAGCCTGCATACTCTGATTCAATCCAACAGTTAGCCTGCATACTCTGATTCAATCCAACAGTTAGCCTGCATACTCTGATTCAATCCAACAGTTAGCCTGCATACTCTGATTCAATCCAACAGTTAGCCTGCATACTCTGATTCAATCCAACAGTTAGCCTGCATACTCTGATTCAATCCAACAGTTAGCCTGCATACTCTGATTCAATCCAACAGTTAGCCTGCATACTCTGATTCAATCCAACAGTTAGCCTGCATACTCTGATTCAATCCAACAGTTAGCCTGCATACTCTGATTCAATCCAACAGTTAGCCTGCATACTCTGATTCGGGGAACAATAATTAGCATACTCTGATTCAAACAGTTAGCCTGCATACTCTGATTCAAGCCAACAGATTAGTGATACTCTGATTCAATCCAACAGTTAGCCTGTTTTACTGTCTCTGATTCAATCCAGCAGTTAGCCTGCATACTCTGATTCAATCCAACAGTTAGCCTTCATCTTGTTCAATCCAACAGTTAGCCTGCATACTCTGATTCAATACAACAGTTAGCCTGCATACTTTGATTCAATCCAGCAGTTAGCCTGCATACTCTGATTCAATCCAACAGTTAGCCTGCATACTCTGATTACTCAATCCAACAGTTAGCCTGCATACTCTGATTACTCAATCCAACAGTTAGCCTGCATTCTCTGATTCAATCCAACAGTTAGCCTGCATACTCTGATTACTCAATCCAACAGTTAGCCTGCATACTCTGATTACTCAATCCAACAGTTAGCCTGCATACTCTGATTACTCAATCCAACAGTTAGCCTGCATACTCTGATTACTCAATCCAACAGTTAGCCTGCATACTCTGATTCAATCCAACAGTTAGCCTGCATACTCTGATTACTCAATCCAACAGTTAGCCTGCATACTCTGATTACTCAATCCAACAGTTAGCCTGCATACTCTGATTACTCAATCCAACAGTTAGCCTGCATACTCTGATTCAATCCAACAGTTAGCCTGCATACTCTGATTCAATCCAACAGTTAGCCTGCATACTCTGATTACTCAATCCAACAGTTAGCCTGCATACTCTGATTCAATCCAACAGTTAGCCTGCATACTCTGATTCAATCCAACAGTTAGCCTGCATACTCTGATTACTCAATCCAACAGTTAGCCTGCATACTCTGATTCAATCCAACAGTTAGCCTGCATACTCTGATTACTCAATCCAACAGTTAGCCTGCATACTCTGATTACTCAATCCAACAGTTAGCCTGCATACTCTGATTACTCAATCCAACAGTTAGCCTGTATACTCTGATTCAATCCAACAGTTAGCCTGCATACTCTGATTCAATCCAACAGTTAGCCTGCATACTCTGATTCAATCCAACAGTTAGCCTGCATACTCTGATTCAATCCAGCAGTTAGCCTGCATACTCTGATTCAATCCAACAGTTAGCCTGCATACTCTGATTCAATCCAACAGTTAGCCTGCATACTCTGATTCAATCCAACAGTTAGCCTGCATACTCTGATTCAATCCAACAGTTAGCCTGCATACTCTGATTACTCAATCCAACAGTTAGCCTGCATACTCTGATTCAATCCAACAGTTAGCCTGCATACTCTGATTACTCAATCCAACAGTTAGCCTGCATACTCTGATTCAATCCAACAGTTAGCCTGCATACTCTGATTACTCAATCCAACAGTTAGCCTGCATACTCTGATTACTCAATCCAACAGTTAGCCTGCATACTCTGATTCAATCCAACAGTTAGCCTGCATACTTTTCTCTCATCTTCTCCTTCAGAAGATGAAACCATCAGTTGGCCGTTTGGTTGGCCCTGATGCAGTGAATAATAATTAGTGGGGTCAAAATAAGCGTAGTGTTTGTTAGCCAGTGTGATTAGTGATACAATGTTAATTAGGAGCTTTGTGATCAACGTGGTTGTGTTTTACTGTCTCTGTGAAACACCTGCTTTGTTTGTCCCTTGGTTGGAAACTCTGACTCTTTTTGTCTTCAGCGGTCTGATCCTTCTCTTGTTGTTGGCCAACTGACGCTGATGATTGGTTGGAAACGCCTGTGTGTTGTTGTTGTAGCTGGGGCAATCTGACCAATCAGAATGTCCTCACACTATAACCTGACCAATCAGAATGTCCTCACACTATAACCTGACCAATCAGAATGTCCTCACACTATAACCTGACCAATCAGAATGTCTTCACACTATAACCTGACCAATCAACACACAGACAGAGACAAAAGGGTGAGATGCCAAAGCACCTCTGTGCCAAGTCACGACTTTATAAACCTTTAGAGACCTGTCTGCAACTAAAGAGACCTGTCTGCAAGTAACTGAGAGACCTGTCTGCAACTAAAGCCTCAGAGAGAGAGAGAGAGAGACTGAGCTGCGGATCCATCCAAACCCCAACGACTGGTTTGGCGTGTCGGGTTGGTTCTCTCTCCCGCTGACAGACATTGTCTTGAGGTGTACAGAGATGCCTGACTGCATGTGAAAACACGTTTAATTGGTGCTAGTGCGGCTGCAGTTGTAAAAGGGAAGGAACCATTCCACCCTAAAACCCTAAAACCGTGAAACCCTAAAACCCTAAAACCCTGAAACCCTAAAACCATTCCACCCTAAAACCCTAAAACCTTGAAACCATTTGCAGTTCAGTACCACAGGGCGATCTAATTAAGATCCTATATCAATAGGGTCGACATAAAGATGAGGAAGTGAGCAAATGACATTACGCTCTGAACGTTGTGATGCTTTATATATTTTCTTTGAACCTTTGAGACTCTCACAGCAGTCCTGAGTGTCCTCTTTTCAATGCCGCTGTCCTTGTCATTAACCTGCAATGAATCGTGAATCAGCGAGATCGTGAGCGAGATGAAAGATAGGATCTCTAGAGGAATGTTCAGACAGGATGTCTAGTGGAATGTTCAGACAGGATGTCTAGTGGAAGGTTCAGACAGGATCTCTAGAGGAATGTTCAGACAGGATGTCTAGTGGAATGTTCAGACAGGATGTCTAGTGGAAGGTTCAGACAGGATGTCTAGAGGAATGTTCAGACAGGATCTCTAGAGGAAGGTTCAGACAGGATGTCTAGAGGAATGTTCAGACAGGATGTTTGAGAAGGTTCAGACAGGATGTCTAGAGGAAGGTTCAGACAGGATGTTTGAGAAGGTTCAGACAGGATGTCTAGAGGAATGTTCAGATAGGATGTCTAGAGGAATGTTCAGCAGCAGACTAACTCACCACAATGCCTCAGTCATTCCAGGATCCTACACATTTGAGTACACACACACACACACACACACACACACACACACACACACACACACAGATCCTCACTGGTATGCAGAGAGGACAGCAGTAGATGTTTAGAGTCTGTCTAACTGTCTCACTGTCTCCCTGTCTCCCTGTCTGTCTTCAGGTCTAACTGTCTGTCTGTCCAAGTATGTGGTCACCGGGTGTGTGTGAAAAAAATCACATGTATTTACAGTAACACACATATGTAGATATGTGTGAAATAGGACAGATGTCAAATAGAACATATGTGTGAAATAGGACAGATGTAATGGGACAGATGTCAAATAGGACAGATGTAATGGGACAGATGTCAAATAGGACAGATGTAATGGGACAGATGTCAAATAGGACAGATGTAATGGGACAGATGTCAAATAGGACAGATGTAATGGGACAGATGTCAAATAGGACAGATGTAATGGAACAGATGTCAAATAGGACAGATGTAATGGGACAGATGTCAAATAGGACAGATGTAATGGGACAGATGTCAAATAGGACAGATGTTATGGGACAGATGTCAAATAGGACAGATGTAATGGGACAGATGTCAAATAGGACAGATGTAATGGGACAGATGTCAAATAGGACAGATGTTATGGGACAGATGTCAAATAGGACAGATGTAATGGGACAGATGTCAAATAGGACAGATGTCAAATAGGACAGATGTAATGGAACAGATGTCAAATAGGACAGATGTCAAATAGGACAGGTGTAATGGGACAGATGTGAAATAGGACAGATGTTATGGGACAGATGTCAAATAGGACAGATGTAATGGAACAGATGTCAAATAGGACAGATGTCAAATAGGACAGATGTAATGGGACAGATGTGAAATAGGACAGATGTTATGGGACAGATGTCAAATAGGACAGATGTCAAATAGGACAGATGTAATGGGACATATATAGGACATGTATAAGCACCCACCTAGTTGTTATTATCTCTTCTATTGATGATACAGTATAAACCAGGGTGATGTTAGGGGTATTGATGGTACAGTATAAAGCAGGGTGATGTTAGGGGTATTGATGGTACAGTATAGACTAGGGTGATGTTAGGGGGTATTGATGGTACAGTATAAACCAGGGTGATGTTAGGGGTATTGATGGTACAGTATAGACTAGGGTGATGTTAGGGGGTATTGATGGTACAGTATACACTAGGGTGATGTTAGGGGTATTGATGGTACAGTTTAATCTAGGGTGATGTTAGGGGTATTGATGGTACAGTATACACTAGGGTGATGTTAGGGGTATTGATGGTACAGTTTAATCTAGGGTGATGTTAGGGGTATTGATGATACAGTATACACTAGGGTGATGTTAGGGGTATTGATGGTACAGTATACACTAGGGTGATGTTAGGGGTATTGATGGTACAGTTTAATCTAGGGTGATGTTAGGGGTATTGATGATACAGTATACACTAGGGTGATGTTAGGGGTATTGATGGTACAGTATACACTAGGGTGATGTTAGGGGTATTGATGATACAGTATAATCTAGGGTGATGTTAGGGGTATTGATGGTACAGTATAATCTAGGGTGATGTTAGGGGTATTGATGGTACAGTATGAACTAGGGTGATGTTAGGGGTATTGGTGGTACAGTATAATCTAGGGTGATGTTAGGGGTATTGATGGTACAGTATACACCAGGGTGATGTTAGGGGTATTGATGGTACAGTATGAACTAGGGTGATGTTAGGGGTATTGGTGGTACAGTATACACTAGGGTGATGTTAGGGGTATTGATGGTACAGTATACACCAGGGTGATGTTAGGGGTATTGATGGGTGATGTTAGGGGGTATTGATGGTACAGTATACACTAGGGTGATGTTAGGGGTATTGATGGTACAGTATACACTAGGGTGATGTTAGGGGTATTGATGGTACAGTATACACTAGGGTGATGTTAGGGGTATTGATGAT